>NC_092877.1:245227035-245487035 GCF_028372415.1 Notamacropus eugenii
ATACTTGAATTGTTTCTTTCTAGCTGCTTGCAATATTTTCTCCTTGACCTGGGAACTCTGGAATTTGGCCACAGTGTTCCTAGGAGTTTCTCTTTTTGGATCTCTTTCAGAGGTGATCTGTGGATTCCTTGAATATTTATTTTGCCCTCTGGTTCTAGAATCTCAGGGCAGTTTTCCTTGGTAATTTCATGAAAGATGATGTCTAGGCTCTTCTTTTGATCATGGTTTTCAGGTAGTCCCATAATTTTTAAATTGTCTCTCCTGGATGTATTTTCCAGGTCAGTTGTTTTTCCAATGAGATATTTCACTTTATCTTCCATTTTTTCATTCTTCTGGCTTTGTTCTGTGATTTCTTGCTTTCTCATAAAGTCCTTAACCTCCATCTGTGCCATTCTAATTTTGAAATAACTATTTTCTTCAGTGAGCTTTTGAATCTCCTTTTCCATCTGGCTAATTCTGCTTTTGAAAGCATTCTTCTCCTCATTGGCTTTTTGAACCTCTTTTGCCAATTGAGTTGGGCTAGTTTTCAAGGTGTTATTTTCTTCAACATTTTTTTGGGTCTCCTTTAGCAGGGAGCTGACCTGCTGTTCATGCTTTGACTTCATGTCTCTCATTTCTCTTCCCAGCTTTTCCTCCACCTCTCTAACTTGATTTTCAAAATTCTTTTTGAGCTCTTCCATGGCCTGAGCCCATTGGGTGGGCTGGGACACAGAAGCCTTGATTTCTGTGTCTTTGCCTGATGGTAAGCATTGTTCTTCCTCATCAGAAAGGAAGGGAGGAAATGCCTGTTCACCAAGAAAGTAACCTTCTATAGTCTTATTTCTTTTCCCTTTTCTGGGCATTTTCCCAGCCAGTGACTTGACCTCTGAATATTTTCCTCACACCCATCTTGCCTCCTGATCCTCCCAGACAGCGTTTGGGGTGTGAGATTCAAATGCTGCTCCCCAGCCTCAGGGCTTTGGATGGGGGCAGGGCTGCTATTCAGTGCGAGATTAAGTTCAGATGCTCAGGTCGGGGCAGGGCCGCCTCTCAGGCTCAGTTCCCTCAGGGAGTTTATGCACAGACCTTCAACAATGGATCCAGGCTCCTGCCTGCTTGGGGAGCCCTGGTCTGCCACCGCCCCTCAGCTTCTGTCTCCCGAGGGGTCCCGAGCCATGGGGGCACCCCACTCCCCCCTCGACCCGCCAAAGAGACTCTCTCACCCACCCCTGTCACCTGTGAGTGGAGGGACTTGTGCGGCTGCTGGAGATCCCGTCCCTGAAGCCTGCTTGGATCTGTACCTCTCGGTGCCGTGGCCGCGGCAGGGCTGTACTCAGCTCCCACTCCTGGCGCCCAGTCCACGGCGCGAAGGACCTTTTGTGAGAGGTTTGCAGGTCTCTCCGGAACAGAAATCTCCCTCTCTCCAATGTTCTGTGGCCTCTGGGTGCAGAATTCGCCTTGAGTTACTTCTTTGTAGTTGTTCTATGGGTTGTGGGTTCGGAGCTATATGTATGTGCGTCTTTCTACTCCGCCATCTTGGCTCTGTGATTTCTTCAGAAAAAGCACAGTTGGTGATTTAATATTCCTGATATGTTGCTTAAAGTACCATGTCAGGTTTTTTCATTACTCCTATGACCTGCTTCTACTTCCATTCTCTGTGTATTTTATATACGTTGTGTGTGTGTGTGTGTGTGTGTGTGTGTGTATGTTTTGTGTTTTCCTTTGTCTTATCCATTGACAATTTCAGAAAATTTTCTTTTTACTCATTGGAATTGTTTTTATTTTTTCTCTTTGTTTCTGTGGAATTTCATTCTTGAGAGGTTATTATCCCATCCGTGCTGCTTCTATCTAGAATATATGCTATCTTACCTTCCTCACAGGGATGTGTGAGGATCAAATGAGATAGTACATCTAAAGTGATTTAAGATGATACATAAATGCTAGTTATTATGATTGTTATTTTTAGTATGATTTGGAAACCTACCACTTAGGCTGTGGCTGGAATAAAGTTTATTTATAGCTTTTACATTAAAGAAAACTGTGAATTTTAAGAGGTGTAACTGAACAGAAAGTTTACTTCAGGCATGGTAAACAATTTGCTTAACTGAAAACTCCCTATACTTTGTCAAGTTTACCGATTTCCACAAATTTTCTTCTATTTCTACTTTCTGGTTAGTGGGAAGGAAGGGAAGCTAAATGTATTTATAGTACGTACCATGTGCTGGGCAGAGGGGTGGGGTACCTGCAGCCTTGAGACCACGTGTTGCCCTCTGGGTCCTCAAGTGTAGCCCTTTCACTGAATTCAAATTTCACAGAACAATAAAACAATAAAAGCATTTCTTCTGTAAATATAAATTTTGTTTCAGTCAAAAGACTGTGCCCAAAGACCTAGAAGGCAGCATGTGGCCTCAGTGCTGCAGGATCTTCACTCCTGTAGGCCTGTAGACACTGTGTTAAATATTTTACAAGTACAGTAGAACCTCAGTTTATGAATTTAATTTATTCAGAGATTGTATTCATCATTCGATTTGTTCATATAGCAAAGCAAATTTTCCCATAGGAAATGATGTGAGGAGGAAGGGCTATGCTTGGAAGGAGAATCTTCTTTTAGGAGAACACAGGGGATTTCAACATCAGGAATGTTCTCTCATGCTATTTTCACTACAAAGTAGGACTTACACTACTGCATTCACTTATTTTTATTTTGTTTTTTAGAATCACTTTCATGTTTTGACTGATTTTTTTTTTCTTTATGTTCGCTTCTGACTGGGAATCTATCTAATGACACTTGTTTTTTATTTTTTTAATTAATTTTTTGGTTTTCAGTTTTGAACAATTACTACTATAAGTTTTAATTTTCTTCCCCCTCCCCCATCCGTCCCCTCTCTCTCTGGAGATGGCAGGCTATCTTATTTGGGTTAAAAAAAAGAAAAAAACAACATTGCCCTAGTTTAACACCACCCTTCATGAGCCATTCAAGGTCATACATAATGGTCCTACTGTGAATTTTTGTTTGTTTTGCTAGAAAAAAAATTATGAAACATTTTTCCTTGTCCAGGAAAACATAAGTAAACCAGTACACTCGTAAACTATTTTTACTGTACTGTCTTACTTAACTCTCAGAGTAATCCTGTGAAGTAGGATCTATTATTATGCTCACTTTACAGCTGAGGAAACTGAGACAAATGTTAAATAATTTGCCTGGAAACACATAATTAAAAATGTCTGAAGTTGGATTTAACCTCAGGTTTTCCTGAATATAGGTCTAGAATTCTATCCACTACTACACTTAGCTGCTTCCATAACATATTCTTCTATCTTAACATTGTTTCTGCTGATGCCTCCACTGATTTTCTCCCAAGTGCTTTTTATTTACTTTATGTCATTTGGTATCTGGATTTTCTCATATGAGTACATCATCTTAAAGTAATGATAATCCTTTTAGTATACCTATTTTTTAAAATTTAGTCATCATCAAACTCAAACATTTCAATAAAGAACACTTTATTATAGATTGTTCATGAAATCTTATTTTTTAAAGTATACATAAAATTTAATAAGGTAGCAATAACATTGTTCCTCTTTTTATTTCCATTTCCAAACTTCTTTTTCTTTTCAGTGTATTTTTTTGTTTTAATGAATTTTTTCCCACATGTTTTAAATTCACTGAGGCCTCCATGTCTCTCAATCCCTCACACACACTCAAAACAAGTCAATGAATTGCCTATACATGAACATTTGTATTTCATTCTTTATCTCTTATGTAGAAACAATATTCTAAGTGTTTGGAGTCACGTACTTCATCATCAGACTTCTTACATGATTTTCACTCTGCTTATCATATTTTGAAAGTCTTTCAAAGTTGCTTTCCTTATTGTATTATCATCACTGTGTAATTCATTATGCTAGTACTGATTACTATCGCTATCATCATCATAACTATCCTCCTTATCCATCAATGTATGCATTGTTTTGTTAAGTTTCTCTGAATTATTCAAAATTATTATTACTTAGGGAAAATATTCTATTGCATTCAAATAATACAATTCCTTTAAGCATTTCCCAATTGATTGTATAATGCTTGGCATAGAGTAGGTGTTTAATAAATGTTTATCTGATTGATTAGAAGATCATTTGTATGTTGGCATATTATGTGTGTGACCTTGTATTTCTGGGTCATATATTATTTTGGACTTTGTCTTCATTCAGTTGACTAGCATTTATTTTTAATTTTTGGTTTTTACTATGATAATAACTAATGAACTATCTAAATACGTTTCTCCCCAATTCTTTCCCATAGTTTACAGAAGTTTTTTGTCAAATAGGGGATATTTACTCCAGTCATTAGTGTTCTTATGCTTACTGAATATTATGCTGCTGCATTTCATTGTTTTTGAGTCTTGCCTAGTTTGTTGATCAGTTTCTTTTGCATGAGATATTACCATTCATAACAATAGTCTAGTAATGAATAATAAAACATCTTGTCTTAAGGACACCACTGAGGTTAAATCTACACATTTTCAAAGAACATCTAGTTCGTGTTGCTTTGATGCAAATGTTTTGTACATTTTTTCCCACATAATAATCTGAGGTCATAGATTTCTTTTTGCTGTTGAGCTCTATTTTGAAGTTTCTCTTTTGTGATATTATGATTATTTCAATGAAAAAATTGTTATAATTTATTTTTACACCTACTTTGTACATATTGTATGTAGTATTTAGATTGGTGAGTATACCTAAGTAATTTTCTCCTCCCTTCGTCTTTGGTTTAAAGTTCTTTTGATTATATCATAAGACAGTAGGGAAAAATATTACTTGCCCTTGTTAGAAGTAATTCACTCTGAAACAGAAATCATCTTTCATGTATTTTATATGGTGGTCAAGAAATTTAAACCCATTCTCTGATATCATTTCTTAAACAAATATATACTTTTTGATCAATCATCAAACATTTAATTTATGCCAAATGCTCTCTTGGGCACAAGGTGAAGATGTATATCAACACTCATACCCACACAATCGCTTGCATACACATACACACATATACACACATGTACTTAAATACATATATATCTCTATATATTTATGTAGATATAAAGATAATGGGGAAAGGAGAAAGAGGGAAAACTGCTCCATGATTTTTTGTCAGATTATATTGTCGCTAAATGAGGATGTCTTTTACAGTAGTGATATAATTTTGATCATTGAAAGTTCTATTTTACTTTTCCTCTACTAATATCTCTGATTCACTGCCCCAGGTCATTTCAGAAAAAGTCAATTTGGAAAGGTAGGGAAATTTAGAATCACCAGGGACACATAGCCCCTTTACCTACCCCTTTTTATACCCCTTCCCAGAATCTATCTGAGCTACAGGACTACTTACACAACTTCTTAAAAAATGGGAGTCACCTCTTTTTCCTCATGGAGAACAGTAATGTGTTTGACTACATATGCCCTATGACTACACCTTAAAGTCTTTGTTTTCTTCTTACCTACCTCTATGCACTTCAGATCTCTGACCATCTCATCTGACCATATGATGTAGCATGAAGACTCCCAGACCTTGACATCCACTCTCATGCTAAATCTCCAGGAATTCTGTGCCTTTCTATCCACTTAGAAGTTAATGTTTTATCTCATTGAAATGACATGCATGCACCTTGAGATTATGATTTCACTTTTTCTATTTATATCTTTATTTCTTAGCATAGTACTTAACACCTAATATTTGCAAAATTATCTCCATGAATCCATTCACTCAAATGGAACCACAGTCAATCTTCTTCTTCTTCTTCTTCTTCTTCTTCTTCTTCTTCTTCTTCTTCTTCTTCTTCTTCTTCTTCTTCTTCTTCTTCTTCTTCTTTTTTACTGAATTTGGAGGCCAGATCATGTTCATAAGTCTGTATAATTACATACTGGTGATTCAGTAATTTGACGAATTTCCTGATCAATATTTTGCCCACTTTTAATTTCCAGTTCAACTGCCAATGTTCATTACTTATGATGTATCATGAATCTCACAGAGAAATTTTCGTCTTGTTCTAGGACTCAGTGAAATCAACAAATAATATCCTTAAAAACTCTTTTTCATTACAGAATCTTGATTCTATTTGACCTTTGCACAAATATTATCTATGACCCTGGTGAACTTCTTTGAGCAATATTTCAAGAAAATCCCTGGTTAAAATTCAGTCACTACAAAATCATAAGAGCCCTCATAAGGTCACCGTGAGAGCATCAATTTTAAGTGAAAAGAATACTTTCTATTTCTGTCATTGTATTTTGGGGGACGAAATTAGAACCCCTGTCAAAGATATAAAGTGTTATAATGATAGATTAGATTAATAGATATGTCCAAGTAAAGAATAGAAAATGCCGTGTTATTTTTAAATGTTTGAGAAAATTAAGAAATTTTCCACCAAAAAAATTTCCCTGGATACAATTTGAGTTCAAATAAAGATTTTATGTATCATATGGCATGAGAAGATATTATTTCATTGTGTACTTTCCCCCCTCTTGTACTAGTAATCAGTATGTGTTATAGCTTATCATGTATTTAGTAGCCAACTTTAAAAAAAATGCTGATAAGTAATAATTTCCATGTCAGATCATTCTGTAAAATACTGAAATTGCATTACTTACTTTTCAGATTTTACCCACTTTTTAACTATAATTTTCTTTGGTTTCTGTTCATATAATAGTAGTTTTTCAAGCAAGGATGGATAATTATTTTAGCCACCACTAACATAGTCTCGTAAGGAGTGCCAGTGATATACCAATGTTCTTTCTCAGATTTCTCTGATTTCTAATCTACCTAAAAAAGTTTAGGTTTTTAAAATATTAACATGAACTATCATTATTATTTTCTTCCATCATATTTCATCAGGTTAGTGGGAAGTTTATCACTATCCCAACTCATACGAAGTTAGGAATTAAGCAGTTATAGCAGGAACGTTGTCAGGTAAAAAAGACCTGTTTTAAATTAATGTTCAATTAGTGACATGTTGAGAACCAACACCAGTGTAACTCTATGTGTCACCATAATTGCCCACATTTCAGCTATCTGGCTTGATCTTACTTGACAATCTACTATCCATTAGCAAGTGAACCATCTTGCTTTTGAAATTCCTTCTAATTTTAATATCCTAACAACTTCAGTTGTTTAATGAAGCAAAAAAGAAAGTTGCTATTTGATGTTCTAGGGCCCACATTTTGCCAAGAGTTCGAAGAAATATTATAAAGTTATAAATACATTTATGATACCTAGTAGTAGTAGTATTAATTCATTTTATTGGTCTAAATAATACAATGAATGTATCATTATTAAGAATGAAATGGAGGTACTGAAGTAGTATTAAATATTTTAAAAAATGCCTTTATTGAACTCCATCAAAGTTATGTGGGAAATAATCCATTAAATCCAATAAGCATTTACTTTCACCTACTATGTTCCACCTTATGAAGCACTAGGAAATAAAAAGGGTCAAAACCAAAATATTTCTTGCATCAAGGACCTTTCATTCCACAGAAGGGGAAAATATGGATATGGAGATATATACTAATTTCACATATAGGGACTGGCATACTACCATCTGTAGGAGATCAAAAAAAGATTTTACATATAAGGAAGGCAGTTTTATTTTAGAACGGCATAGAAAGGAACTGAACAAGAGGGAGAAGAGAAAAGAAATAAAATTCTGGAATTCAAAGGAGGCAAGTATATTCATCATGGTAGTGCAAACTGAAGGTGTTGTATTACTTGAGTTTGAGAGTTCTGAGTTTTTGTAAGGCTAAAGCTATTCAAATGCCTCCTGAAAGTTTGGCTCCAATATTATGAGCTCAAAGAGCAGAGGCCACATCACTGCCTGTAAAGGAGTGAAATGACTCAGGTACAAAATCAAGTGGGTTTAAATTTTCACAAAAATCTATAGTGGATTCAGGTCCAAGACAGACTACTGTTCTTCCAGTATGAATGAGATAGGAAGACTTTGCCTTTAAGAAAAAGAATGAAAAAAAAAACAAACAAAAAAGAAAGAAAGTAAAGAAAAGAGTACCGCATACTGGAATAATAAGTATTATTGACTATTCTCGAAGGCCCAAGTAGCAGTAATGTGAACTACCTATGGAAAAGTGAGGTAGTGCCTGGTTAGGGAGGATTTTTAATATCAGATAAAGGATTCTGACTAGGAAAGTAACATGATCATACTACTGTTTAAGAAAGTCTATTTTAGTACCTATCAGAGAATGCTATTTAGTCATTTCAGGCATGTCTGACTCTGTGAAACCATTTGTGGCTTTCTTGGTAAAGATATTAGAATAGCTTGCTGTTTCATTCTCTATCTCAGTTTACATATGGGAGACTGAGGCATTTATTCTTCCACATAACTTTTGTTGCAATTTTTACTAGCTCTATAAAATAATTTTTGGTTGTTTGATTGGTAAGACAGTGAATAAGTAAATTAATTTAGGTGGAATTGTCATTTTGTTTATTATATTGGCTCAGCCTACACATCAGTAATTATTTTTCCAGTTGCTTAGATCTGATTTTATTATCATGAAAAATGTTCTATAATTATGTTCACGTAGATTCTGTATAAATAGCAATTGTTTCTGTTTAGGCCAGAAACCTTAAGGGTCTTCACCTCCAAGACTGATTTTTCTTATGATGAGGTAAAGAAGCCACCCTTTGCCTTATTTCTTAGTTAATCTGAGAGCATCCTTCTCCAGTTGTGTTGATGTATATCTCGCAAAATAGGAAGCTAATTCCTTTGCTAAGTGAGAGAGCATAAAGATGTGGTATAACGGGATTTAGAACAGAAGAAAAAAGAAAATATCTACTAATCTATTAGTGGGAAAATTTGATTACTGCCATGAAGCAGTGATTACCGTGATAAGAGCAGCGCCTTTTATATGTTGGTTAAGTACCACCTTAAGAATCTGAGAAGTCGAAATATGGGGTCATAAAAGTCATAGATTATTTGAATTACTCATAGAGATTTTATTTGGATTCTCATTGCTCTGCTAGGATACCTTTCCTTTATTTAGAAATAAATGAAGCTTTTTCTGCTAATAGCAGAGCCTTAATAAATCTTGAGTTGGCTTCATTTTTAGAAAAAGAAAATGAAAAAAAAGCAGCAAATAAAAAACTTCTTCTGCATTTTCCTTCTGATTAACATTAAGAAACTGTTCTTGAAGCAAAATACATAAGATCTTTTTGAAGAAGTGATTATGATATTAGTAAGGTAGGTAATATGTTAAGTGTAATCCAAATCTGAGAGAGTTGGATTTGTGTTTCTTTTGAGAATTGGCCTATAGGTGATTGGAGATCCTTTGCTACTTTAAGAATATGTAATTATAGCAATAAAAATTTTAAAAAAAGAAACCTAAGATGTGCAGTAATTTTTTCTGATATCTAGTGACACTGTGTGTGTATAATTGAAGCATACATACACATTAACTATTAAGTAATGTTAATGCTATCCCCACTTTTAAAGAACATAGTTCCCTGAAGTTTTCTTAGTACCAACATGTAGGCAAAATTAATTTCATCAACAAATGCTAATGTTGTGAAATCCTTAATTATATTTCATTTGACTCTGAAGGGGAACAATTTGTAGTCATTTTTACTTGCTCTTTTATCTTTACAGTGACCTTGAAGTAATTTTGAAAATGTCTATCTACATAATGTTACATGAGTCAATATATACCTGAATATACATATATAAATATACATGTATATTTGTATACATGTATATATGTATGTACACACGTATATGTATGCATGTGTTTATATACACACATACATGCATACATACTCTTTTTCAGGTATCAATGACGTTTGAAAAAAGGGATTAGAGAGGCATACATTTCTAAGAAGAGTTCGAAAATAGTTTTGGGGGAGAAAGGAAGGAGTTTCAAGATTAAATGGGAAGAATAGAGTGGAAGGGGTAAAACCAGAAGTAGGATAGTAAGTAGCTACTGAAGTAGGAAATAATTTGAGATGTACAGATTTATATAGAGGAAATACTGGAATAAAGTGAGGAAAACAGAAAGATTAGAATGAAAATTGTTTGTTCCATTGAAGAAAAAAAGAAAGTTCTGTGTCTATACAAGGAGAAAAACACAAAATAGCCAAAATTCTCAGTTCATCATTGTGTGTGCTTAATTCTAAAGAAGATATCATTTCTGTTGCGCTATTTCATTGTTAACTATTCATAGAATGATAAACACATACTTGCACAAAAAAGAATTCTAATCATTGTGTTAAAGACCAGTCACAATATTGAGCATTGTCCTCTATATTTAAAGTTTCTTTATAATATCTATTATATTTAAAGCTTCCTTTTAAAGTGAAAAAAAAAAACAAAAACAAGTTCATTAACAGTCTTTTGCAACCAAAAAAAGGAAAAAAATCACAATCAAAGTTATGAAAAATTGTCCATGGCACTGCCTTATTTCGAGATTTTCAGTCCATAAGTTTGAGAGACAGATGCTCATGGGTTTCATTTAAAGGGCAAATAAACAATACTGAGTATAAAGCTAATCAAAAGATTTGAAAATTAGCAAATGTAAGAAAGTGATTAATTTTACTGATGTTCAATCCTACTGACATTAGTTATCTTATTGTTCTCATTGTTAAAGCATTTTTATTGAATTATTAATACTTACTACGCAAGAAACTATCATTAACTCTGCAGGAAAGATGCAAAATAAGACCACGTTATTCTTATTATTGGACTGGTTGGAACTGATTCACATAAAAGAGAAGAGGCATTAAAATTTAATACTTCACCTAAAACATTACGTCTTTTCCACTGCTTCAGAGCTGCCCAGAGGAAAACCTTATGCTTCCTTTTTAATTTCCTGCATCACCAGGAGTAGTTCAGTGATATCTATTAGATAAACATGGATTAGTATTCATTATTCTGGGGAAATTCTACAAGAGGAAAACTCTAATTGTACAGAAAAGTCTTGAACTGTTGAAGAACACTGAGATATATTGTCATATGGCCAAAGTAGCAAAGCCAGTATGTGTCAAGAAATAGGACTTTATCTCAGTTTGTCTTGAGTTTGAAGAGAGCTCACTCTACTTTACATACATATTCATACATACATGCAACATATTTTGTCCACATTGAATCTGATTAATATAGCAATCAAAATATGCACATTTATTGCATATATAATGAATGTATCTATTATTTGTATTACATTATATATAAATGTGTACATACATATATGCATATTCAATATGCCATACCAATTTTTCTATCTATCCATCATCTATCTATCTATCTATCTGTTTTTCTACTTGTTTTCATATCTATCACTTCCTCTGTATAGATGGACTGAAGGGCAAGAAAGAGATACTTCAAAGGACCTGCAGATAATTATGACTAGGAGATTACATGAATTCACTAAAATAAAGTGATGATAAAAAACACATTTTTGACAGGATTATTACACAAGTAGATTAGGGAAATTCTGCTGGAGTGATAACAACCCTAGTAGGGAACATTTATTTTGCTTATTTAGTCCTTGCAACGACTGTTCCACGGAACTACAATTTTATACACAAACACACACACATACACGCACAAACACACACTCATACACATATATTATCTCAATATTTTTTGAGATGAAGAAAGTGAGGCTCTGAAAAATACTCAAAAATCTAGTAAATGAAAGAGCACTTCCATAGTGTATTGCATAGTTAACAGAACTTGGAGTCAGGATGAGGAGCTCAAATCCACCCTTAGACACTTACTAGCCATGCGACCTTGGATAAGTTAATTATTAACTGTTTACCTCAGTTTTCTCAATTCTAAAATCAAGATCATAATAGTACCTGGATTAAAGGACTTCACTCTTCCCCTTAGCGCATTCTAAACCTGCACTCCTCATATTAGATCCTTATGTCATTCACTTATAGGTAAATGGTACTTGAGATTCCAATAAGAATTTGGCATTTTCATTAGAATACTTCTAATAAGATTTCAGAGGATAGAAATATATGTGGTATTTGAGCTGCTTTTTGAAGGACAATTTAACGAGTAGTGAATGGAATGAAGTTAGTGAAGACTTCTCACTGCTCAACAAAAGGCTTTTAGTATATGTTTAGGTCTAAGTTTCAGTTTCCCGGAAAACATGTGACTCTGGGGAATATGAAGCTTAAACTTCCCCCCTTGGGTTGCCACATCAACATAACACAACTCCCCTTGGGTTGCCGTATCAGCATAACATAATTCCGTTTGTCCTCTTGGGTTGCCATATCAGCATAACACAACACCCCCCCCCCCCCCCCCCCCCCGCCTTGGGTTGTCACATCAACATCCGCATCAACATAATACCTATTTGTTATTCCTCTGCTTCCTTGTCCTCTATTCATAGGGTGCACTGAAGCTTTAGATTGCAAGCCTACCTCCCAGCCAATGGGAGTAAAAGGCAAGCAGAGGGGTGGGATCTGTGTTAGTGCTATATAATCTCTACTTTTGCCTTCTGTAATTGCCTCTCTCTCTTGATTACTTATCAGAGAGAAGATGCCCTTTCTCGTGAGATTGTATTAAAATATTGTAGATTAACTTCTGCCTTGAGAAGTCTCTGATTTTTGTTTGAGTCGGTGGTCTCTGACCCACACAGTGGGTAAGAATTGGAAGCCAGTTGTAACATACAACAGGAATAAAAAGGCCACAGTTATGGAAATGAACATAGATTATACAGATTATTATTTTTTCCTCCAAATTTATTTATTTTTAGTTCTCAACATTAATTTCCACAAAATTTTGAGTTCCAAAATTTCTCCCCATCTTTTCCCTCCCCCTAGCCCAGGATGGCTTGCATTGTGATTGCTCCTTCCCCCAATCAGCCCACACTTTTATCATCCCCTACTTTTATCCCTTACTTATTTACTTTCTTGAAAGGCAAGAAAAATTTCTAGACGCCATTCCCTGCATGTATTATTTCCGAATTGCATGTAAAAAAGAAATTTAACATTTGTTTTTAAAACTTTGAGTCCAAAATCTCTGCCTTCATCCCCCCACCAACTCTCATTGAGAAGGCAAGCAATTCATTATAGCTTATACATGTGTAGTTATACTAAACATTTCCAAAATAGTCACATTGTGAAAGACTAACTATATTTCCCTCAATCCAACTGCATTCTCTCATTTATTCTAATTTTTCCTTTGACTCTGTCCCTTTTCAAAAGTGTTTATTTCTGACTAGCCCTACCCCAGTCTGGTCTCCCTTCTATCATCACCCAATATTATCGCTTTCCCCCCTACTTTGTTGTAGAGTAAGAAACTCAATTGATTGTGTATGCTATTCCCTCCTTAAGTTAAATCAAATGAGAGTAAGATTCTCTCGCTCCACACCTCTCTCCTCCTCCCCTCTTTTGTGAAATTTTTTTCTTGCCTCTTTTATATGAGTTAATTTACCCCATTGTGCTGCTTTCTCCTTCTTCCAATATATTCTTCTCACCCATTAATTTTATGTTTTAAATATCATCCCTTCATATTCAACTCACCTTATGCCCTCTGTCTCTGTCTCTGTCTCTGTCTCTCTATCTATCTATCTATCTATCTATCTATCTATCTATCTATCTATCTATCTATCTATCTATCTATCTATGTCTGTCTGTCCGTCTGTCTGTATATCTCTTCCAAATATCTAATAAGGAGAAAGATTTCATGAGTTACTAATATCACCATATCATGTAAGAGTACAAACAGTTCAACTTCAATAAGTCTCCTATGATTTCGTTTTCATGTTTTTCTTTTCATGCTTCTCTTGATTCTTGTATTTTAAAGTCAAATTTTATATTCAGCTATGGTCGTTTCATCAAGAGTGTTTGAAAATCCTTTATTTCATTGAACGTCCATTTTCTCTTCAAGGATTACACAAACTTTGCTGGGTCGGTGATGATTGATTTTATTCCTACCTCTTTTGACCTCCAGAATATCATATTTCAAGCCCTTTGATCCTTTAATGTAGAAGTTGCTAGATCTTGTGTTATCCTGATTGTATTTCCACAATACCTGAATTATTTCTTTCTGACTACTTGCCCTATTTTCTCCTTGACTCAGGAAGTCTGGGATTAGGCTACAATTCCCTAGGAGTTTTCCTTTTAGTATCTCCTTCAGGAGGTGATCGATGGATTCTTTCCATTTCTATTTTTCCCTCTGGTTCTAGAATATCAGGGCAGTTTGCCTTGATAATGTGATGACGTCTAGGCAATTTTTTTTTTTATGTTGGCTTTCAGGTGGTCCAATAATTTTTAGGAGTTATCTCTCCTAGGATCTATTTTTCATGTCAGTGCTTTTTCTAATGATATATTTCTCATTGCTTTTATTTTTTTCATTCATTGTTTAATATAAATTTCTTGATATATCATAAAATCATTAGCTTCCATTAGCTCCATTTTAATTTGGAAGAAATTATTTTCTTCTGTGAGCTTTCGGACTTTCATTTCTATGTGGTCAATTCTACTTTTAAAAAAGATAATTAATTTATTTCTTTTTAGTTTTCAACAATCACTTCCAAAAGTTTTAAATTTTCTCCCCCTCAGTGGCCACGATGGTATGCAATGTTACATGGGTTTTATGTATAGATTTTTATTACAAATTTTCACATTAGTCATGTTGCATGGGTGAGTTCAAATGATTGAGAGAAACACCTAACTAAACTAAAACATAATACAAAAGAAAATGCTTTGTTTAATTCTATGTTCCAATTCGATAGTTCTTTCTCTGGATGAGGACTGCATTTTGTCACAAGAATTCTTTGCTACTGTTTTAGGTCCTTGCATTGTTGTGAAGGGCTAAGTCTATCAGAAACATCCCCCACATACTGTGGCTTTTAATACATATAATGTTCTCCTGGTTCTGCTCATTTCACTCAGCATCAGTTCACATAAGTCTTTCCAGGTTTTTCTGAAGTCCAATAACATTGTATTCATATACCACAACCTTTTTGGCCATCTCCCAATTGATGGGCATTCCCTTGATTTGCAGTTCTTGCTCATCGCAAAAAGAGCTGTTATAAGTATTCTTTTACATGTGGGATCTTTTCCCAATTTTTCCCCCAGGCATTTTTTTATTTTTATATATAATTTATACATTTTTTCAATTCTTAACATGCACTTCCACCAGAATTTGAATTAAAAAATTTTTCCCCATCTCTCTCCATTCCCCATCCGAGGACAGAATGCACCCAATTTAGCCTTTCCTTCAGTCTTTCCTTCCTTCTATTACCCACCCTTCACCCATTCCCCTCTATTTTCCTGTAGGGCAGTAGTGAATTCTGGACTCCATTGCCTGTATATTTATATACTCCAGTTGCATGCTAAAATAATTATTAACATTCATTCAATTTTGTAAAATTTATTTATTTATTTTTAGTTTTCAATATTTATTTCCACAAGGTTTTTAGTTCCAAATTTTCTCCCCATCTTTCCGCTCCCGAACCCCAAGACACCATACATTTTGATTATCCCTTCCCGTATCTACCCTCCCTTCTATCATACAATTCTCTTCTCTTATTCCCATCTCTTTTATTTTCTTGTAGGGCAAGAGAGATTTCTATATACCATTACGTATATTTTTTATTTCCCAGTTGCATGTAAAACAGTTTTTAACATTCATTTTTAAAACTTAGAATCCTTACTTCTCTGCCTCCAGCCCTACCCACCCATCCCCAAAGAGAAGGCAAACAGCTAAATTTAAGTAATACAGGTGTAGTAATGGGGGGAAAAAGACTCCCAAAAAGTCACGTTGTAAAAGACTAACTGTATTTCCCTCCATCCTATTCTGGCCCTCATTCGTTCTAATCTCTCTTTTGACCTTGTCTGTCCCCAAAAGTATTTACTCCTAATTACATCCTCCTCCCGTTTTTCCTTCCTTCTATCATATCCACCTACACAGCATTTATCCCCTTCTCCCCTACTTTCTTGTGGTATAAGACAGATTTTCATACCAAATTGAATGTGAATGTTATTCCCTCCTCAAGCCAAATGTGATGAGAACAAACTTTACTTTTTCACTCTCACCTCCTTCATTTAATCGACATTGCAAAAGCTTTTGCTTGCCTCTTTTATGAGAGATAATTTGCTCATTCCATTTCTTCCTTTCTTCTCCCAGTATATTACTCTCTCATACCTTAATTTAATTTTTTTTTAAAAAATCATCCCTTTCTATTCAACTCACCCTCTGCCCTCTCTCTCTCTCTCTCTCTCTCTCTCTCTCTCTCCATATATATATATATATATATATATATATATATATATATATATATATATATATATATATATATATATATATATATATATATACTCCCTCAAACTACCCAAATAATGAGAAAAGTCTTAAGAGTTACAAAATATTAGCTATTCATATAGGGATGTAAACAGTTATGCTTTAGTAAGTTCCTTATGATTTCTCCTTACTGTTTAAAGGTTCATGCTTCTCTTCTTTCATATGTTTGAAAGTCAAATTTTCTATTCAGCTCTGGTCTTTTCATCAAGAATACTTGAAAGTCCTCTATTTCATAGAATTGCCATTGTTTCTCAAGAAGTATTATACTCAGTTTTACTGAGTAGGTTATTCTTGCTTTTCATCCTTTCTTCTTTGACTTCTGGAGTGCTGTATTCAAAACCCTTTGATCCCTTAGTGTGAAAGCTGTTAGACCTTATGTTATCCTGATTGTATTTTTTTTCATTCCTTCCACTGATTTTCTGGAGATTTTGTTCTTCCAGATGAATTTTATGTTATTTTTTTCTATCTCTAGAAAATAATTTTCACTTAGTTTGATTGCTATGGCACTGAATAAGTAAGTTAATTTTGGTTGAATTGTCATTTTTACTACATTAGCTCAGTCTACCCAAGAGCAACTAATGTTTTTCACTTACTTAGATATGACTTTACTTTTCCAAAAAGTGTTTTATAATTCTATTCATATAGCCCCTGGGTTTGTTTTGACAGGGAGCCTCCCACATATTTTATAGTGTCTACCATAGCTATAAATTGGATTTCTTTTTCTATCTCTTTCTGTTGGACTTTGTCGGTAATAGATAGAAATGCAAATGATTTATGTGTGTTTCTTTTGTAACTTGCAACTTTGCCAAAGTTGCTTGTTATTTCAAGGAGATTTTTTATTTGATTCTCTCGGGTTCTCTAAGTATGTCATCATATAATCTGCAAAGAGTGATAACGTATTTTCTTCTTTCCCTATTCTAATTCCTTCAATTTCTTTTTCGTCTCTTTTTCCTACAACTAGCGTTACTAATAAAATATTGAATAACAACAGCGATAATAGATATCTTTGTTTCACCCCTGATCTTATTGAGAATGCATCCGACTTGTGCCCATTGCATATAATGGTTGCTGAAGGTTTGCGGTAGATACTGTTAATTATTTTATGGAAAGTTCCATTTATGCCGATGTTTTCCAGTGTTTTCAATAGTAATTAGTGTTTTATTTTGTCAAAAGTTTATTCTGCATCTATTGAGATAATCATGTGGTTTATGTTAGTTTTGTTGTTGATATGATCAATAATGCGAATAGGTTTTTCTAAAATTCAACCAGTCCTGCATTTCTGGTATAAATCCTAACTGATTATATTGAATTATTCTCATGATATTCTTTTCACTAATATCTTATTTAAAATTCACGTATCTGTATTCATTAGAGAAATTGGTCTATAATTTTCTTTCTGTTTTGGCTTATCCTGGTTAAGTAGCAGAGCCATATTTTTATCACAAAAAGAATTTGGTTGGACTGCTGCTGCACCAATTTTCCCAAATTGCCTATAAAGTACTAGAATTAATTGTTCTTTAAATGTCTGATAGAATTCATTGGTAATTTCATCCGACCCTGGAGATTTCTTCCTAGGGATTACATTTATGGCTTGTTCAATTTACTTTTCAGAGGGGGGGGGGGGATGTCATTTAAATACTCAACTTTCTGTTCTGTTAAATTGGGCAATTTATATTTTTTAAAATGAGTGTCTATCTCATTTAGATTGTCCAATTTATGCACACACAATTGCCGAAAGTAATTTCTAATTATTGTTTTAATTTTTTCCTCCTTGGAGGTTAGTTTACCTTTCTCGTTTTTGTTACTGGTAATTTGATTTTCTTCTTTCTTTTTGATTTTTTATTGTATTTAAATTTATTTATTTAAATTTTCAACAGTCATTTCCACAAAATTTAGGTTCCAAATTTTCTCCCCATTTCTCCACTGCCCCCACCCTAAAACACCAAGCAATTCTAATTGCACCTATCATCAATCTTCCCTCCCTTCTAACATCTCTCCCTTCCCTTATCCCCATCTTCTCTTTTGTCCTGTAGGGCAAGATAAATTTCTATACCCCAATCTCCATATTTCTTATTTCCTAGTTGCAAGAACAATACTCAACAGTTGTTCCTAAAACTTTGAGTTTCAACTTCTCTTCATCCCTCCCTCCCCACCCATTCCCTTTGGAAAGGCAAGCAATAAAATATGGGCCCTATCTGTGTAGTTTTGCAAATGACTTCCATAAGAGTCATGTTGTTTAAGATAAACTATATTTCCCTCCATCCTATCCTGCCCCCTATTTCTTCAGTTCTCTCTTTTGATCCTATCCCTTCCCAAGAGTGTTAACTTCTAATAGCTTTCTCCCCCACTTTCCTGTATTGTAAGATAGGTTTTCATACCAAAATGAGTGTGCATTTTATTTCTTCCTTTAGTTGAATGTGATGAGAGTAAGCTTCATGTTTTTTTCTCTCACCTCTCCCCTTTTTCCTTCCACTGAAAAGTCTTTTCCTTGCCTCTTTTATGAAAGATCATTTGTCCCATTCCATTTCTCTCTTTTTCCTCCCAATATATTTCTCTCTCATCACTTAATTTCATTGTTTTAAGATATGATCCCATTCTATTCAATTCACCCTGTGCTCTGTGTGTGTGTGCATGTGTGTGTTTGTGTAATCCCACCAACTACCCAGATACTGAAAAAAGTTTCAACAGTTACAAATATTGTCTTTCCACGTAGAAATGTAAATAGTTCAACTTTAGTAAGTCCTTTATGATTTCTCTTTGCTGTTTACCTTTTCATGCTTCTCTTGATTCTTGTGTTTGAAAGTCAAATTTTCTTTTCAGCTCTGGTCTTTTCATTAAGAAAGCTGGAAAATCCTCTGTTTCATTGAAAGACTATTTTTCCCCTGAAGCATTATACTCACTTTTGCTGGGTAGGTGATTTTTGGTTTTATTCCTAGTTCCTTTGACTTCTGGAATATCATATTCCACACCCTTTGATCCCTTAATGTAGAAGCTGCTAGATCTTGTGTTATCCGGACTGTATTTCCACAATACTTGAATTGTTTCTTTCTAGTTGCTTGCAATATTTTCTCTTTGACCTGGGAACTCTGGAATTTGGCCACAATGTTTCTAGGAGTTTCTCTTTTTGGATCTCTTTCAGGAGGTAATCAGAGATTATTTCAATATTTATTTTACCCCCTGGTTCTAGAATATCAGGGCAGTTTTCCTTGATAACCTCATGAAAGATTATGTCTAGGCTCTTTTTCTGATCATGGCTTTCAGGTAGCCCCATAATTTTTAAATTGTGTCTCCTGGATCTATTTTCTAGGTCAGTTGTTTTTCCAATGATATATTTCACATTTTCTACCACTTTTTCATTCTTCTGGTTTTGTTTTGTGATTTCTTGGTTTCTCATAAAATCATTAGCCTTCTTCTGTTCCATTCTAATTTTTAAAGAATTATTTTCTTTAGTGAGTGTTTGAACCTCCTTTTCCATTTGGATAATTCTGCTTTTTAAAATATTCTTTGTGAGGGGCGCTCTGGACCTGGGCCCCCTGGGTGGATAGGAGACGCCCAAGAGTCTGGACCTGCTGACGTGGCTTTGCCACGGTGGCACTGCTGACGCGGCATTGCCACGCTGGCACTGGGGCGGCTCTACTGGACTGGGCTGGGCTCCGCCCTCAGGGAGGAACTGGGGAGGGGCTTACCCGGAATAGGAGGGCGAGTTCTGGGTGATTTAAGGCACAACACGGAAGGGGACGGCGGGATTTCTTGCTGACCGTCATGTAATAAAGGTGCTCTTACCCACCTCCGGAGTTCTGCCTGATAATTTCTCTCCCCGATTCCCAAGGGGGCAGCCAGAGAAATCTGAACCCTTGGGCAGGGTGAGTGATGCAGTAAATAGGGCCCTGCCCCTAACAATTCTTGTCCTCATTGGATTTTTGAACCTCTTTTGCCAATTGAGTTAGCTTATTTTTAAATGTGTTACTTTCTTCAGCATTTTTTTGGGTCTCCTTTAGCAGGATGTTGGCCCACTTTTCCTGCTTTTCTTGCATCTCTCTCATATCTCTTCCCAACTTATCCTCCACCTCTTTTACTTAATTTTCAAAATCCTTTTTGAGCTCCTCCATGGCCTATGTCCACTGAATATTTATTTTGGATGTTTGGGATATAGAAGCCTTGACTTTTAGGCCTTTCCCTGATGGTAAGCATTGTTCTTCCTCATCTGAAAGGATGGGAGAAGATATCTGTTCACCAAGAAAGTAACCTTCTGTAGTCTTATTTTTTTCCCTTTTTGGGGCATTTCCCCAACCAGTTACTTGACTTTTGGGTCCTTTGTCAAGAGTAGGGTATACTCTGGAAATCTGTAATATCTCAGTTCCTCCAAGGTGGCACAATCAAGCATGTATACTGGTCTGGGAGCAGAAAGAGATTTTTGTGTCCAGAATCTTAGCAGTTTCCTCTCCACAGCCACCTGGTCTCCAGTTTCGCCACTATTCAGTGTGAGATAAAGATCATCTCCCTCAGGGCCTCTACACAGGGCTGAGGTAAAAGTCAGCTCCTCAGTGCCCCCAAGCTTTTTATGATCCAACAATGGATGCAGCTGCCATGGGGGCTGTGTTGGGAAATGCTGCCGCCTGCCTGATGTGGCCTCTGTGGCAGCTGCCTGAGACTGGATCTATGGCAAGGCCCTTCTCCCTTCCTGGCCAGCTGAAAAAAACCCTGTCACTGACCTTCGGGGCCTGTGGATTGAAGGATTAGCCAACCAGCTGCTACTGTGACTGGAGATTCCTCCCCAGAGGTGTCCTCCTCCCAGAGCTGTGCTGTGCTGCTTGGCCAAAGCTGGGCTGGGCTCTGGTCCATGTCTGGTGCAAGAGACGTTTTCCGTGAGCCTTTCAGTTCACCCTGGGCTGGAAATCTCCTCCACTCTGTTGTTCTCCAATTCTGCTGCTCCAAAATTTGCTGAGAGTCCCTCTCTACTGGTATTTTATGTGCTGTGTGGCGAGAGCCTGCATTTGTGTGTCTTGCTACTCCGTCATCTTGGCTCTGCCCCTCTTCTTTCTTTTTTAAATCAAATTGAGCAAGAGTTTATCAATTTTATGGTTTTTTATATAAAACCAACTCTTACTTTTATTGATTTGTTCATTAGTTTTCTTAATTTCAATTTTTTAATCTCTCCTTTAGTTATCAGTATTTCTAATTCGATATTTGCTTGGAGATTTTCAATTTGTTCTTTTTGATCTTTTTCAGCTCCACATCCAATTCATTTATTTCCTCTTTCTCTATTTTATTCATGTAGACATTCAAAGATATAAAACTTCTCCTAAGAACTGCTTTTACAGTATCCCATAACATTGGTAAGCTGTCTCGTTATTTTCATTCTCTTGAATGAAGTTGTTGATTGCTTCTATAATTTGTTGTTTAGCCTACTCATTTTTAAGGAATAAATATTTTATTTTTCAAGTATTGTTTGGTTTATATTTTCATGCCTTTTTATTTCATATAATTTTTATTGCATTATTATCTGAGAAGAATGCATTGACTATCTCTGCCTTTCTGCACTGAATTGTGAGTGTTTTATGGCCTGGTTCATAGTCAGTTTTCGAATATGTGCCATGTCCTGTTGAAATAAATATATTACTTTCTATTACCATTCAGGTTTTTCAAGGGATCTTTCATATTTACCTTATCTAGAGTCTTATTCACCTCCTTAACTTCTTTCTTTTTTATTTTGAGTTTAGATTTATCAAGTTCAGATAGGAAGAGCTTGAGGTCGCCTACTAGTATAGTTTTGTTATCTATTTCTTCTTGTAAGCCCCTTAACTTCTCCTCTAACAATTTTGATGCTATACCACTTAGAGCGT
This sequence comes from Notamacropus eugenii, assembly GCF_028372415.1. Taxonomy (NCBI): domain Eukaryota; kingdom Metazoa; phylum Chordata; class Mammalia; order Diprotodontia; family Macropodidae; genus Notamacropus; species Notamacropus eugenii. Next base: position 245,249,171 of record NC_092877.1, read on the forward strand.
GAATGTTTAGTAATGAAATGTCGTCTTTGTCTATGGTGCCTTTTAACAAGATATGATTTCCTTCCTTATCTCTTTTGATTGTATCTATTTTTGCTTTTGAGTTGTCTGAGATTAGGATTGCTACCTCTAATTTTTATACATCAGCTGAAGCATAAAATATTCTCCTCCAAGCTTTCTCCTTTCCCCTGTGTGTATGCCAGCGTTTCATATGTGTTTCCTGTGAACAACATATTGTTGCATTATGGTTTTTAATCAGTTTTGGCACTCACCTCCGTTTTATGGGAGAGTTCATCTAGTTCACATTCACAGCAGTGATTACTTTGTGCTTCTTTCTCTCCATCCTATTTCCCGCCATTTATTCTTTTAGTTCTCTCATTTACTTTCCACTCCAAAAGAAAGTTTTAATTTTTGACCACTGGCTTCCTCAATCTTTAGTCCCTTCAGTCATCAACACTATCTTTTCCCCTCCTTTTCCCTTACCACTTCTTCCTTCCCTTTTAGCCTCCCCTCCCTTTTGTTTTCCCTTTCCCCTCCTACTGCCTATAGATCTATCTGTGTTTCTTTACTTGACTGCATTTGTTGTACCTTCCTGGAATCCAATCAGATGAGAGTACCTCTCAAACAGTATTCATTTCCCTCCCATGTTTCCCTCCACTGTAATATATATATTTTTTGCCTCTTCCTGTGATGGAATTTACTTTTTTTCTGCCTCCTCCTTTTCACATCTCCCATTACAATCCCTTCACACCCTTAAATAATATTTGTTATCATCACATCATTTAATTTATACCCATTCCTTCTTTCTATGTATATCTCCTTTATATTGCATAATAAATATACAGTCCTCAAGATAGGCAAGCATCATCTTCCCACACAGGTATGTAAACAGCTTGCCAATACTGAGTAATCTGTTTTTCCCCCATTTACATTTTTATACTTCTCTTGAGACCTGCATTTGAAGACTGAATTTTCTACTGAATTCTGTTCTTTTCATCAGGAAGTTCTGGAACTCCTTTATTTCATTGAATGTCCATCTCCTTGCTTGAAATATTATGGTCAATTTTGCTGGATAATTAATCCTTGGTTGTACTTTCAACTCCTTTGCCTTACAGAATATCACATTCTAATTCCTTTCATCTTTTAATATGGAAGCTACAAGGTCATTTGTGTCCTTGCCTGTAGCTCTTTGATATTTGAACTGTTTCTTTCTGGTTGCTTGTAATATTTTCTCCTTGACCTGGGAACTCTGGAATTTCGCTACAATATTCCTCCTTTAGCGATCTCATTCTGGTGGTGATCAGTGAATTCTTTTCATTTCTATTTTATCATCTGGTTCTTGAATAACAGGGCACTTTTTCTTGATAATTTCCTGGAAGATGGTGTCTAAGTTCTTTGTTTTTGATCTTCGTTTTCAGGTATAACAGTAATTTTAAAATTATCTCTCCTGAATCTATTTTCCAGGTAAATTGTTTTTCTAATGAGATATTTCCCATTGACTTCTTTTTTTGTTAATTCTTTTGTTTTGTTTTATAGTTTCTTAGTTTCTCATAAATTCATTAGCTTTCATCTGTTCCATTTTATTTTTTTTTTAATATTTTCTTCAATGAGCTTTTTAATCTCTTTTTCCATTTGGTATATTCGCTTTTTAAAGCATTCTTTTCATTGGCTTTTTCTACCTCTTTTACCATTTGGTTTACTCTATTTGTAAAGATGTTTTCTGTAGGCTTTGTTAGGTCTCCTTGAACAAGCTACTGACTCGCTTTCCATTATTTTCTTGTATCACTCTCATTTCTCTTCCCAATTTTTCCTCCACTTCTCTTACTTTATTTTCAAAATCTCCCTTTAGCTCTTCCATGGCCTGAGACAGTTGCATATTTTTTTTGGAGATTTTGGATGTAGATATCATAATTTTATGCGTTCCTCTTATGGTATGCTTTGTTCTTTCTCATATGAAAGGATGAAAGAAAATATATTTTCAACAAGAAAATATTCTTTTATACTCCTATTTTTTCCCTTTTTTTGTGCATTTTCCCAGACAGTTACTTGACTTCTGAGTCATTTGTCAAGTGGAGGGTAATCTCCAGATATTTGTAAGTTCTCAGTTCCTCCAAGTTGGCACAAGCAAGGTAGAGGAATTTACTCCTCTCCTGGCCTGCGCTCTTATCTGTTGGCAACCACAAGCACTCTTTTGTGCTCAGGATCTGCGAGTAGGATTCCGTCTCCGCAACAGCTGCCAACTCCACCATGCCAGCACTCCTCCTCAACCCAGGGCTGCCACCCAGAACTGAGATCCAGATCAGCTGCTAGATTACCCTAGGATGGATAAGGTGAAGGCTCCAAAAGTAGATGTTGCTGCTGCCCTGGGACTGGAGCTGGAGCCAGACTGAACACCCCTTTTACCAGGTGAAAGTCATTGTTTAATAGTTATTTTATGGCCTATGGGGTGAGAGCTAGAGAAAGTCTGTCTTTCTACTCTGTCATCTTGACTATGCCCCCCCTCAGATACAACTCTAGAAGCAATATAGCTGAGTCAAAGTCTACGTACATTTTATAGCCCTTTGAATAATAAGTCTAAACTGCTCTCCAGCATGCTTGGATCAGCTGACAGTTCCACTAACAATGAATTATTGTGTTCAAATTCTCCCACATCTTCTCCAACGTTCATTATCTTCCTGTTTTCTCATGTTCTCCAATGTGATAGGTGTAAGGCGGTACATCAGATTAGTTTTTATTTGTTTCTATCTAAGTAATAGTGATTTAGAGTAATTTTTCATATGACTATGGATACCTTTAACTTCTGCCTCTGAGAACTGCTTGTTTATATCTTTTGACCCTTTATCATCTGGGAATAACTTTAATTCTTGTAAATTTGACTCAGTTCTCTATATATTTTAGAAATGAGGCCTTTATCACAGACACTAGTTCTAAAAATTTTTTTCCCAGTTTTCTGCTTCTCTTATAATTTGGGTACATTGGGTTTGGGTGTGGAAAAACTTTTCAATTTAATTTAACCAAAATTATCCATTTTGTATTTCACAATGTTCTCTATTTATTGTTTTGTCATAAATTTCCCCATTCTCCCTAAATCTGACAAATACACTATCCCTTTTTCCCTTAACTTATTTACAGCATCACCTTTTATACCTAGATCATATATACATTTGGACTTTATTCTTGTGTACAGGGTCAGACTTCTGTCTATTCCTCATTTCTGCCACAGTGTTATCCAGTTTTACCAGCAATTTTTGTCATGCATTGAGTTCTTATTCCAGAAGCTGATATCCTTGGATTTATCAAACAGCAGATTGCTATATTTATTGACTACCCTGTCTTGAGTACCTAACCCTTTCCACTGGTCTACTCCACTATTTCTTAGGCAGTACAAAATGACTTTGAAGATTGCTGTTTTATAACTCAATTTAAGATCTAGTATGACTAGACTACATTGTTTGCCATTTCTTTTCATCAAGTTCCTTGATATTCTGCATATTTTGTTCTTCCAGATGAATTTTGGCATTTTTTCTAGCTCTAGAAATTATTTTCTCGTACTTTGGTTGACATTGCAGAGAATAAATAAATTAATTTAGGTAGAATTCTAATTTTTGTTATATTAGCTAGGCCTACCCATGATCTACTGATTTTATTTTTCTAATTGCTTGGGTCTGACTTTATTTGTGTGAGAAGTGTTTTATAATGGTGTTCATATAGTACCTAGGTTATTTTGGCAGATAAGCCTCCCAAATATTTCATAATGTCTACTCTAAATTTAATGGAATTTCTCTTTCTATCTCTTACTATTAGGCTTTTTTAGTAATATGAAGAAAAGCAGATGATTTATGAGGGTTTGTTTTGTATCCTGAAACTTTGCCAAAGTTTTTTATTATTTCAAGTATTCTTACTTGATTTTCTAGGATTTTCTCAGTATATTCTCATATCATCTGCAAAGAGTGATAACTTATTTCCTCTTAAACTATTCTGACTGTTTCAATTTCTTTTTTCCCTTATTGCTAAAACTATCATTTCCAGTATCATATTTAATAATAATGGTGATAATGGACGTCCCTGTTTCAGTCCTAATCTTATTGGAAATGCATGTAGCTTATCCCCATTATATATAATACTTGATGATGATTTTAAGTTGATAAATCATATTCTTTTAAAGAAGTATCCATTTATTCCTATGCTCTTCTGCGTTTTCAATAGGAATGGGTTTTGTATTTTGTCAAGATCATTTTGTGCATAAATTGAAATAATCATATGGTTTCTATTAATTTTGTTGTTGATATGAACAATTATGCTCATAGTTTTCTTTTTTTTATTATTATGATCTCTATTTTATTTTATTTTATTTTATTTTATTTTTTTTAATTAATTTTTTTATTTTTTTAATGTTTAACAATCACTGCCATACAATTGCGATTTTATCCCTCCCCACCCACCCCCCACTACCTCCCTCCCTCCCCACGACTGCATACAATTCTGTATAGATTCTACATATACTTTCCTATTGAGTATATTTTCACTATAGTCATGCTGTGTAGTCAGACTAAGATAAATGAAAGAATCCGTATAACAAATCAGAACATGATACACAAACACATACACATACACAAACATGATCTGCTACATTATGTGAGTGACTTCCATATTTCTCTCTCTGAGTGTGGAAGGCATTTTGCCTTGAGGTCCACCATTGGGATTTTTTTTTTTTTCAGAAGTTCTTGTGTTATTACAAAAATCTAAGTCTACCAGAAAAAACTCTCACACACTGTGGTTGTTGCTGTGCATATCATAGTTTTCTTAATATTGAACCAGCAGTGAATTCCTGGTATAAATCCTACCTCATCATAATGTATTTTTCTTGTGTTAAATTGCTGTAATCTCTTTACTAATATCTTATTTAAAATTTTTGTTTCTGTATTCATTAAGGAAACTGGTTTATAATTTTCTTTCTCTGTTTTGATTCTTCCCCATTTAGGTATCAGAGCCATATTTGTATCAGAAAAATAATTTGGTAGGACTTCTTCTTTGCCATTTTTTCCAAAGAGCCTGCATAGTCTTGGAAATAATTCCTCTTTAAATATTTGATAGCATTCACTTATAAATTCATCCATAACAGGAGATTTTTTTCCTAGAGATTTCAGTGATAGCTTATTCAATTTTTCTTCTGAGATTGGGTTATTTAAGTATTTTACTTTCTCTTCTGTTAATCTGGACAATTTATATTTTTAAAATATTCATCCATTTTACTTAGATTGTCAATTTTATGTGCCGCCAGTTAAACAAAGTAATTTGTGGTTATTGTTTTAATTTTGTCCTCATTGGAGGGGAGTTCACCACTTTCATGTCTGATACAAGTAATTAGGTTTTCTTCTTTTTTCTTAAAGTAAAATTGACCAAAAGTTTATCAGTTTTATTGTTTTTTTTTCATAAAACCAACTCGTAGTTTCATTTATTGGTTTAATTGTTTTTTTACTTTCAATTTTGTTAATCTCTCCTTTGATTCTCAGTACTTCTGATATGGTATTTACTTGGATAGTTTCAATTTTGTTTAGCTTTTACACTTTCAAGGCCAATTCATTGACCTCCTTTTTTCTCTATTTTATTCATTTAGGAGTTCAATGATATAAAACTTCCCTAAAGAAATGCCTCACTATATCCCATAAGTTTTTGTAGTTTGTCTCATTATTGTCATTTTCTTGTATGAAGTAACTGATTCTATGATTTGTTGTTTAACCCATTCACTCCTTAGGTTTAGAATATTTAGTTTCCAATTAATTTTTGTTCTATCTTCCCATGTCCCTTTATGACCTATATTATTTTTTGTATTATGATCGCTAAAGAAGTATTTATTATATTTTCCTTTCTACACTGGATTGTGAGGATTTTATTCCCTAGTGCATGGTAAATTTTTGTATATTTGCCATGTACTCCTAAGAAAAAACATTGTATTTTCCTTTCTATTCCTATTCAATTTTCTTCAGAGATCTATCATATCTACCTTTTCAAGAATTCTTTTCACCCATTTAGCTTCTTTCTTATTTATTTTGAGGTCAGATTTAACAAGTAGAGAGAGGGGCAAATTGAGGTCCCTCGCAATATAGTTTTGCCATCTATTTCTTCCAGTATCTCCTTTAACTTCTTTTCTAAGAATTTGAATGGAATACCAGTTGTTAAATATATGTTTAGTAATGATATTACTTCATTGTCTACAGTACCTTTTAGCAGGATTTGGGTTCCTTACTTATCTCTTTGATTAGATCTATTTCTGCTTTTGCTTTGTCTGAGTTTAGGATTTCTACCCCAGCCTTTTTTATGTAAACTGAAACATAATATATTCTGCTCCAGTCTTTTACCTTTACCCTGTGTATATCCTCCTGTCTGAAAAGTGTTTCTTGCAAGCCACATATTGTATGATTATGGTTTATAATCGATTTTGCTATCTCTCTGTCTCTCTTGAGTCTTATATTTGAAGATCAAATTTTCTCTTGAACTCTGACCTTTTCCTCAGGAAGGTATCAAGTCTCTTATTTCTTGAATGTCCATCTCCTTGCCTAAAATATTATGCTTTATTTTTCTGGGTAAATGGTCCTTGGTTATAATCCTAGCTCCTTAGTCTTACGGAATATCATATTCCAATACCTCAAATCTTTTAATGTAGAAGCTGTAAGGTTCTGTGGCATCTTGACTGTAGTTACCTGGTATTTGAATTATTTCTTTCTGACTGCTTGTATATAGAAATGTAACTTACCCAATAGAAAAATTGGAGGAAGGGGATAATGAAAGAGAGGATAAGAGAGAGGAGGTCTGATTAAAGCAGGCAGAGTTTACTAGCCAAATTGTGTTTTGATTAGAAACAGGTTAAAAGTAGAAAAAGAAGAAGAAAGAGATGATATATGGAAATACACTGTTAGTACTCAAAACTGTGATTATAAGTGGAATGGGCTCACCCACAAATAGAAGCAGGATGAAGAATGGATTAGCAATTGTAATTCATCCATTTGTTGTTTAAAAGAGATACAAGTGAAATAGAAAGACACAAACAGAGTTAAAATAAAGACCTGGAACAGAATCTGTTTCAGCTAAACTAAAATAAGGCAGGGATGACAATCATGAACCAGACAAAGCTAAGGCAAAAAAATGACCTAATTAGTACAGGTAATCAGTGAAACTACATTTTGCTAGAAGGTAACATAGAGAATGAAGTAAATAAAAATATAATAAGTTGCTCTTATAAAGACCTCATATACATACATATATATATATATATACACACACTTATTATATATACATATATGTATGTATGTATGTATGTGTGTGTATATAAGTGTGTTTATATATATGCATGTGTTTGATATGTGTGTATGTGCGTTTATAAATTTTTGTATATGTGTGTATGTGTTTATATTTATAAAAATAAGCCACCTTTCAAGTGATAAATGATCAGACACTTTTCAGAAGAAAAAGTCAAAGCTATCTAGTCATATTTAAAAAATCCCTAAATCACTCTTCCCTAGAGAAAAGCAAATTAAAACAACTCTAAGCTATCACCCTACACGTATCAGAAACTACAAATCCTGGAGAGAGCAGAAGAGGGGAAAAAGGACCCTAATGAATTCCTGGTGGAATAGTGAACTGTTCAGCAATTCTGGAAAACATTTTGATACTTCGCTTAAAGGGCTATAAAATTATGCATACCTTTTCACCCAATGATGCCACGATTGGTCTGTATTCCCAAGAGATCAAACATAAATTTAAAAAATCATTGTGATATCTCAAATAGAAAATAGAGGATAAAAAATGGTAAAATGGAAAGAATATTTGCTTTCAGGAGTCAGATAACGGGAGCCTTAATCTTGCTTATTCGTTAAATGTAAAATCTTGGAAAAATCATACAACATCTATGGATTCCATTTTACTCATTTTTGTGGGATTTTTTTTTAAATTTATTTATTTAACTTTTAACATTCATTTTCACAAAATTTTGGGTTCCAAATTTTCTCCGCATTTGTCCCCTTCTCGCACCGCAAAACACCAAGCATTTTAATTACCCCATCACCAATCTGCCCTGTCTTTTATCCTCCCTCCCCTGCCCTGGTCCCCATCTTCTCTTTTGTCCTCTAGAGGAAGATAACTTTCTATACCCCATTACCTGTATTTCTTATTTCCTAGTAGCAAAAACAGTACTCAACTGTTGTTCCTAAAACTTTGAGTTCCAACTTCTCTTCATCCCTCCCTCCCCACCAATTCCCTTTGGGAAGGCAAGCAATTCAATATAGGCCATATCTGTGTAGTTTTGCAAATAACTTCTACAATAGTCGTGTTGTGTAAGACTAACTATATTTCCCTCCATCCTATCCTGCCCCCCATTGCTTCTATTCTCTCTTTTGATGGTGTTCTTCCCCAAAAGTGTTGACTTCAAATTGCTCCCTCCTCCCATTGCCCTTCCTTCCATTATCCCCCCCACCCTGCTTATCCCCTTCTCCCCCACTTTCCTGCATTGTAAGATAGGTTTTCATACCAAAATGAGTGTGCATTTTATTCCTTCTTTTAGTCGAATATGATGAGTAAACTTCATATTTTTCTCTCACCTCCCCTCTTTTTCCCTCCATTAAAAAGTATTTTGTTTGCCTCTTTTATCAGACATGATTTACCACATTCCATTTCTCCCTTTCTCCTCCCAATATATTTCTCTCTCACCCCTTAATTGCATTTTTTAAGAAATGATCCCATCCTATTCAATTCACTCTCTGCTCTCTGCCTCTATGTGTGTGTGCGTGTGTGTCTGTGTGTCTCTGTGTGTGTAATCCCACCCAGTACCCAGATACTGAAAAGTTTCAAGAGTTACAAATATTGTCTTTCCATGTAGGAATGTAAACAGTTCAACTTTAGTTAGTCCCTTATGACTTCTCTTTGCTGTTTACCTTTTCATGATTCTCTTGATTCTTGTGTTTGAAAGTCAAATTTTCTTTTCAGCTCTGGTCTTTTCATCAAAAATGCTTGAAAGCCCTCAATTTCGTTGAAAGACCATTTTTTCCTCTGAAGTATTATATTCATTTTTGTTGGGTAGGTGATTCTTGGTTTTAGTCCTAGTTCCTTTGAATTCTGGAATATCCTATTCCATGCCCTTTGATCCCTTAATGTAGAAGCTGCTAGATCTTGTGTTATCCTGATCGCATTTCCACAATACTTGAATTGTTTCTTTCTAGCTGCCTGCAATATTTTCTCTTTGACCAGGGAACTCTGGAATTTGGCCATAATGTTCCTAGGAGTTTCCTTTTTGGATCTCTTCCAGGCGGTGATCAGTGGATTCCTTGAATACTTATTTTGCCCTCTGGTTCTAGAATCTCAGGGTGGTTTTGCTTGATAATTTCATGAAAGATGATGTCTAGGCTCTTTTTATGATCATGGCTTTCAGGTAGTCCCATAACTTTTAAATTGTCTCTCCTGGATCTATTTTCCAGGTCGGTTGTTTTTCCAATGAGATATTTCACATTATCTTCCATTTTTTCATTCTTTTGGTTTTGTTTTGTGATTTCTTGGTTTCTCATCAAGTAATTAGCCTCCATCTGTTCCATTCTAATTTTGAAAGAACTATTTTCTTCAGTGAGCTTTTGAGCCTCCTTTTCCATTTGGCTAATTCTTCTTTTGAAAGCATTCTTCTCCTCTTTGGCTTTTTGAACCTCTTTGGCCAATTTTGTTAGCCTATTTTTCAAGGTACTATATACTTCAGCATTTTTTGGGTCTCCTTTAGCAAGGTGTTGACCTGCTTTTCATGATTTTCTTTCATCTCTCTCATTTCTCTTCCCAGTTTTTCCTCCACCTCTCTAACTTGATTTTCAAAATCCCTTTTGAGCTCCTCCATGGCCTGAGCCCATTGAATATTTATTTTGGAAATTTTGGATGCATGAGCCTTGACTTCCATGTCTTTCCCTGATGGTAAGCATTGCTCTTCCTCATCCAAAAGGATGAGAGGAGATATCTGTTCAACCAGAAAGTAACCTTCTATGGTCTTATTTTTTTCCCTTTTCTGGGCATTTTCCCAGACAGTTACTTGACCTCTGAGTTTCCTCTCCACACCCACCTGGCTTCCAAATCTGCCCAGCTAGTTCTTGGGGACTGAGATTCAAATGCTGCTTCTCAGTCTCAATGATATGGGTCGGGGCAGGGCTGCAATTCAATGTGAGATTAAGTTCAAGTGCTCGGGTGTGGGCAGGGCTGCCACAAGGGGCTCAGTTCCCTGAGGGGGTTTATGTGGAGACCTTCATCAATGGATCTGATCTCCTGCCCATTCCTGGAGCCCCTGTCCACTGCTTCCCCCTGAGGAGGCCTGAGTTATGGGGACACCCCCCCCCCCCTCGGCAAGCCAAAAAGACTCTTTCACTGACCATTAGTGCCTGTAGGTGGAGGGACCTGGGCGACCACTGGAGATTCTGTCTCTGAAGCCAGCTCAGATCCTCTCCTTTCGGTACTGCGTGGCCAAGACAGGGCTGGGCTCGACAGACCTTTTGAGTTGGTTTTTCAGGTCTCTCTGGAACAGAGATCCCTTCTGCTCAACCGCTCCATGGCCTCCACTGCTCCAGACCTTGTTGGGAGTTCTTCTTTACAGGTATTTTAGGGGCTGTGGGTTGGAGCTAGCATAAGTATGCCTTTCCATTCCGCCATCTTCTCCATTTTACTCTTATGGAGAATAAGAATATTGGATTAGGAAACTGTTTAGTGTCCTTTCCATTCTCCATTTGGGATGATATGGAATTTCAGAGGATATATTGACATAGTACTACATTACAATAAAACAAAACAAAACAAAATATCCAACTGTTATTTCTGGCCATAAGCATTATCCCTTAAGTTTTAAGCTTTTTTTTCTTTTGTACAAGACACCTAGCACTATGATTATTGGCAGGCCCTAAAATCTTTTTCTTTTTCTTTTTCTTCTCAACTACATTCCAAAAATCACATTATTCTAAAGCAATCAAACTCATTTTACAGCATCCATTTACTATTATTCTCTTTTGCTTAAATTGATTCAGGATTTAACATTCAGTAGAATCATATTAATCTCTTCCTATCATATTTTTTTCTTTCACCTCTATGCTTTTTTATTTTTTCAATCTCATGGAGAAGATGGCTTTTGTAAATTATACATGTATCTCTGCATCATTTATCGCCTTTTGAAAAAAAGGTTTTAATACAGTTTACTTTTGATTAGCAAAATAAGGTAATCCAGTGAGCTAAATGACAATGAATTCATCTTCAACGGAGATAAAGTTGGTAGGCTGTATAATGAAACACTCTTATTCACTTCATATATTGGGTAAGTTACATTTCTTTTGCTTATTAGAGTCAGAACAAATGATAGTATGTATCCTTTGCACTGAAGTCAAATGTGTATCAATATACTCAGTACTTTAAAATTTTCAATTTGCACAACTACAGATTTTTATTTTTGGAAGGAACTTCAGTGATTTTGAGTCTGATTTTTCTAAGAAAAATTTCATACTCTATCTGAAGACTAGAGCATCTCCTTGAAGATAGTTGACTCTACCACTTCTTAAGCCATGTTTCTACTTTGCAACACTTGTAAAGGATAGGGAGTTTTTGTTTCTGTGATTACAGTAATGGTTGTAGGGGTGGTTTGTATTTATCTATATGTAAATGTTTCTCATGAAGTGTTGCCTAAATTGACATGTCTACCCATTTGTCCTATTTGATTCCTACAGTGTCAAACAAGACATGTCTAATCTTTCCCAAGATGGTCCTTCAAATACTTGATGATAACTATTCTGACCTCTTCTGTCCCCATAATCTTCTTTTTTCCAGGCTAAATTTGACCAATTATTTCATTGGATTCTGATGTTGTTTTGGCATCTTGCATAAAGATTTACATAGCAATCTTAAACTCAAGATGTTGGAAGAAGAACCAAATCCCTTCCCCCAGAAAAATCTCACCTCTTCCAAATTATTATTTTTAAATCTTCTGGAAGCTTTGCCGTCACCTAAATGAGTGAGCAACCCAGTTTCATTGTTGCTCCTCACTCATTCACCTCACACAGCCATTCCACTTGCAAATCTTGTCACTTCTACCTCACAACGTAACATGTATGTTTGTTTTACTTTATCATAACAATTACACTAGTTAAGGTCCTCATCACATTTTACTTGGACTGTTGAGATAGTCTTCTAACTCATGTCCTTCTCTGAAATCTCTTCCCAGTCCTATCCATCCCACCCTTAGGTGTTAAGTTATTTTTCTAGAATGTGATATGGCCATGTAATACCTCTGTACCTCCCAGTTCAGTGAACTCCATTGACTTCCTATTACCTCCCAGATCAAATACAAATTTTTCTGCTTAGTGTTTAATGATCTTCAGCATGTTCTTACCATTCTAAACTTCTTAAATTCTCTTTCCCTTCACATACTCTATGGTACTTCTATACAAAGTACTTGTTATTGCCAAAATGGCACCATATTTCCTATCTCAGGGTCTTTTCACTTGGAGTCTCCCATGCTTACAAAGCTCTATCTCATTCACAAACCCCATAAATACACATGCTCACATGAGCGTAGGCGCGCGCGCACGCGCACACACACACACACACACACACACACACACACCTTCTAACTTAAAATCCCACTCTCTGTAAGAATCTTTTCCTTTCTGCTTCCCAGATACTAATGACTCCATTTGGCAAATTGTCTTTCATATATCCTGTTTCTGTCATATATTCACAGAATTACCTGCATGTTGTCTACCCTATTGGAATGTGAATTCTTTGAGGGTAGAGACAATGTTTAGCATGGTACCCGCAATATAGTAAGTGTTTCATAAATAAACATTATTAAATGATTGACTCAATGATTGATACCATCTTATTGCCTTAATGGCATCCTGCAGTTAGTAAGAAACTTATTATCTGTGTGGCTCTAGGCAAGTCCCCTAATCCTGTTTGTCTTAGTTCCTCAACTATGAAATGGTTAGAGAAGGGAATAGCAAAGCACTCCAGCATCTTTGCCAAGAAAACTCCAAATATAATCATGGACAATTGGACATGACTGAAAGGACTCAACAACAACAGCAACAGAGTTAGTCAATGTCATTATATTATAGCATGTAGTATCAAACATATTATTTGATATAAGATCATGGAAGAATAGAATAGAGTCAGACTTTCACTTTCTATTTCTGGAATCTTCTGACCACATAACACTGATGACTCTAAATTAGCATACAGTTCACTAAAATGTCCATTTGTTTTCAAATCCATTAGTGTCTATTTATAGAAAATTTGTGAAACCTTCACTAAAATTAAGCTAGACAAAACATATCTCTTAACTAATACCTTAGTAATTATATCAAAAAAAGCTGAACAGGTTGTCTGGCATGATTTCTTCTTAGTGTTGCTATTCAGATTCATTTAAATAATTTCTTGCCTTTTTGGAAAACAAGGTCATAGATTTAATACTAATCTTTGAGACTAAATTCAATACCTTCATTTTATAGATGACACAGTTGTGGTACAAGGACTTCTAAGGAGTTTCTTAATATGGAAAAGTACACAGAATAACTGCCTGAGTTAGGAACTTGACTGAGTTGGGAATTTGAACTCAGTTCTCCCTTTCTCCAATATCCTATGTATTATACCACACTACCTTACAAGTGATTTTCACGAATAATCTTTCTAATGATCTGCCTTAGACTTTTTCAGTATCGAAGTCAGGTTCACTGCCCTTGTATGCAAATTACCTTAGCTTTCTGTTTACAAAAGAAAGTGTCACTTACCCTTTTTTCAATTATGTGGCACATCTCTGGTTTTCAATGATCTTTCCAAGATAACTGATAATAACTTAAATTACTCATTTGTCACTTCTTTCAGGATTTAAATTAGTTGTTCTTCTTTACCATGTTCTTGAATTCATTAGAGGTGGAATTTAGGTGAACTTTTAACTTTACTAGTCTTGGATATACATTCCCAACTGATCAGTTTTGCTTATCTTTTCTACATTGAAGTTCATTCTCTTAGCAGAAAAAAAAAAAAAGAACCAGAACAAAAATGAGAAACTGTCTCTTTTCACACTTGTGATTCATCAAGACCCATCCACCCTCTTTTTCTCCTCATATAACTCAAAGAAACCCCACAACTCCCCCCAGTTTTTGCTGTTTTTTGATGAGGTTTCTTCATCATTCTCTAATCATTCTCAGCTTTTTCATACCTGACACTATTTTTCCTAGAACAGAACATGTGCTGCTCCATTTTACTTGACCTTCCTTCCATTTTCTTTTTATTTCTTTCTTAATAAAACCAACAAGCAAACCAATGAAGAGATGAATAAGTAGATAAACATACCAACAAACAAAGAATGAATTAAATAAGTCCATTAAGTAAGATTTCTGTGCATCCACATTGATTTCATAAAATGAATTTGTTTTTTCCTTGACACTGGAATTATATTTCTTTGGATCTTAACAATGTCATTCTTGTATTTCACTTTTTCCTCTAGACTCGTTTTCCTTGTGGTATTTTACTCCACAGGAACATACTTACTACTAAACTAGGAGGAGGAATGAAACTGTGCAATAATATGCATATAAGTGTTTAAAAAATCAGTCTCTGAAAAAATATACCCAAGACCCAATTTTAAGTTAATTATATTCTGTATTGTTAACATTTTTCCTATTTTTTTGAAATTTAGAAAATTAACAATCAGACAACTATATATTGTATTTGACAATTGATGAGGTGTAGATGCTCACACTGATTGCTAATAACAGGCTTTGTGGAAGAGACTCCACTGGCTCTTGTAATACTTCTAGATTAGAGGTAAAAGGAGCAAATTAGTTCTGGTTAATATCATTTTTGAGGTGCTTTGGGATATCATACTTATGGGACAAAGACAAAATGGAGCCAGTAGGTGATGTGGCTTGAGCTGACGTGAGAAATTAGAGTTTGATATACAGATTTGGGAGTTACATTCAAACAGATGATAGGTAGATTTATAGGACATGATTGTATCACTGAGAAAGACTTCAGAGAAAAAAGAAAAGAAAAAAGCTTGGGAGAGGGAAAATGATGTTACCACTCATAGATGATAAAATGGCAAAATAAATGAAGGATATTAAACATGAATTACAATAGGGTGAGTGTAAAACTCTTTACTCAGTTTAACAAATTAAACTATACACAAATATAAGATATAAAGATTTATTAGAAAAAATTCAAGTAAGATACAGTAATATAATAATAGGAGGCAGAGTCAAGATGGTGGATTAGAAGGACAAACCTGCTGTAGCTCTACCCCCATAGCCCATAAAATACCTGTAAAAAAATGACTCCAAACAAATTCTAAAGCAGTACAAGCCACAAAACGACAGAGTGAAAGAGATTTCTAGTCCAAGACAGCTTGGAAGGCTGACAGGAAAGTGACATCACATCAGACATGGAACAGAGTGCAGCCCAACCTTTCCTGTTCAGGGTGGCAAGGACAGGAATGGAGCAAGCATCAGGGAGTGGAATCAAGGGCAGCAGCTCTGATTGCCAGATGTCTCAACCCACAAATGCCAAAGACAGTTTCAGAGGTCAGTGAGAAAGGACTTTTACCTAGGTGAGAACGGAGCAGGGGCTGAGCCTAGTCCTGGTCCCAGGGCAGTGAAAGTCACAGTGGCAGGGCCTCGATCTTTGGTGCCTTCAGCCTAAAGAACCTGGAGGAATTCAACAGCAGATCTGGCTTTCAGTCCTGAGTGGTGACCCTGCAATGAGGAAGAGCACTGGTGTGGTGAAGCTGGTGGAGGCTCTGGAGAGGGAAATCCAGACATAGATCTTCATCAGAAAAGCATGTGGTTGGTCCTAGACTAGAGGGCATGCGAGGTGAGGAGTAAATTCCTCTTCCCTGATTGTGTCACCTTGGAGTAACTGAGAACTTTCAGATCCCTAGTGTACACCCTCCACTTGGTAAAGGACTCAAAAGAAAAGAATCTGGCTTGGAAAATTCCCCAAAAGAGGGGGGGGGAATCAGACTATAGAATACTATTTCTGTGTGAACAGAAATTTTAGACCTTCCATTTAAATGACGAAGAACAAACCACAACATCATAGGAAAATATAAAAGTCAAGGCGTCTGCATCCAAAACCTCTAAAAAAAATATGCAGTGATCTCAGGGAATGAAAGAGCTCAAAAAGATTTTGAAAATCAATTAAGAGAGGTAGAGGAAAAATTGGGAAGAGAAATGTTAGTGATGCAAGATAATCATGAAAAGCAAGTAACATCTTGCCAAAGTAGACCCCTTAAAAATGTTGAATAACATAATATCTTTAAAAATGGAGCACCTCAAATTTCAAAAGAGGTCTAAAATTCAATAAGGAGAAGAATGCTTTAAGAAGCAGAATAATCCAAATGTAGAAGGAGATTCCAAAGCCCATTGAGGAAAACAGTTCTTTAAAAATTAGAATGGAGCAGTTGAGAGCTAATGACTTTATGCGCAACCAAGAAAATACAAAGCAAAACCAACAGAATTAAAAAAAAAGAAAACAATGTAAAATATCTTATTGAAAAAACAACTGACCTGGAAAAAAGATCCAGGAGAGGCATTATAAAAATTATGGAACTACCTGAAAACAATGATCCAAACAAGAGGTTAAATTTCATCTTTCATGAAATTATAAAGGAAAATTACCCTGATATCATAGAACCAGAGGGTAAAATAAATATTTAAAGAATCCACCAATCACCCCCTGAGGGAGATCTGAAAAGAAAAACCCCCAGGAATGCTGTAGTCAAATTACAGAGTTCCCAAGTCAAGGAGAAGATGTTGCAAGGAGCCAGAACAAAAGAATTTGAGTATTGTGGAAGTACAATTAAGATAAAAAACATACATAGCAGCTACTAAATTAAGGTATCAAAGAGCTTGTAAAATGATATTTCGGAAGTCAAAGGCACGAGAATTAAAACCAAGTATCAGTTACCCAGAAAAACTGAGTATAATACTTCAGGGGAAAAATGGTCATGCAATGAGTTAGTGGACTTTCAAGCGTTCTTGATGAAACGACTAGACACGAATAGAAAATGTGACTTTCAAACACAAGAATCAAGAGCAGCGTGAAAACCCTAACAGGAAAGAGAAATTGCAAGCAGCAAGAAAGAAACAATTCAAGTATTGTGGAAACAAAATCAATATAACACAAGATCTAGCAGCTTGCACATTAAGGAATTGAAGGGCTTGGAAGATGATACTTCAGAAGTCAAAGGAATTAGGATTTAAACCAAGAACATCCTACCCAGAAAAACTGAGTAAAATGATTAAGGGGAAAAATGGTCATTCAATCAAATAGAGGACTTTCAACATTCTTGATGAAAGGCCAGAGCTGAAGAGAGAATTTGCCTTTCAAACACAAGAATCAAGAGGAGCATGAAAAGATAAACAGGAAAGAGAAATCATAAGGGACTTACTAATGTTGAACTACATGTTTTATTCCTACATGGAAAAACTTTCTTTTTTTTAATTCTTGAGACTTTTCTCCGTATTTGTGAAGTTGTAGGGATTATCTACACATAGACAGAAGTCACTAGGTGAGTTGAATATGAAGGGATGGTATCTAAAATAATAAAATTAAGGAGTGAGAGATGAATATATTGAGAGAAGAGTGGGGCAAATTATCTGTCATAAAAGAGGCAAGAACAAGTTTTTTGAGTGGAGGGGAAAAGGGGAGAGGTGAGAGGGACAAACTGAAGCTTCCTCTTGTCACATTTGGTTTAAGATGGAATAACGTGCATACTCAATTTGTAATGAAAATTTATCTTACACTACAGGAAAGTTGGGGAGAAGGGAAAAGTGGGATATGTGGGGGATGATGGAAGAGAGGACAAATCAGATGAGGGAGTAATTAGAAGTAAACACTTTTGAGGAAGGGCAAAATCAAAAGAGAGAATAGCATAAATGGGAGACAGGATTGGATGGAGAGAAATATAGTTAGTCTTCCACAACATGACAATTATGGAAGTCATTTGCATAACTACAAATGTATAGCCTATATTGATTTGCTTACCTTCTCAATGTGATGGAAGGGCAGGAAGGAAGGGAGAGAAGTTGAAACTCAAAGTTTAGGAAGGAATGTTGAGAATTACTTTTGCATACAACTGGGAAAAAAGAAATACAGGTAATCAGGTACAGAAATCAATCTTTTCCTAAAAGAAAAGAAAGAAGATGTGGATAAGGGAAGGAATGGTTGTCGTATAAGGGAAGGCAGACTGTGAGAAGGGATAATCAGAATGCACATTGTCTTGGGGTGGAGGGAGGGGAGAGATGGGGAAAAAATTTGGAACTCAAAGTCTTGTGGAAATGAATGTTGAAAACTAAAAATAAATAAATGTAAAACAGAAATAGTAATGAGTCTATTAAATTACAGTCGATGAGTAAATAATGTGAGAAGATAGTCAAAATGTTTCTATGATTTTAAATTATATTGAAAAAAAAGGGTTAGTGGGATAGAGGCAAGATGACAGAGTAAGGCCTGAGCTTGCCTGAACTCTTCCAAATTCACCTCTAAGAAATTACAAAATAACACCTCAAAACAAATTCTGGAGGAAGAGAAATAAAAGAGGGAAAGGTGGTCAATTATTTTCCATCCCATTATAACTTACAAGTTAAGAAAGAAAATATGACTTACTTGAATTAAAGAGGACAATGGTTCATTTAAGTAGAATGCAGGAAGTCTAGCAGCAAGCTGTACCCCAGAAAGTCAGCAGCAAGGCTTGCAGTCCTGGGACATGCCAAGAGTCAATTCTTATGTGTTTTGCATAGGACAGCAGCAAAACTCTTCATCCCCAGAAAAGGTCAGTACCACACCCAAACTAGTCACCCTGTGCAGGTCAGCAGTGAGGTCCGTGCACTTCCAGTACAAGATATTTGGGGAAAGGCCCAACCAACCTGGCAAAAGAGCCCAACTTTAATATAAAATTCATGGGACAAGTTGCAAAAAAGAAACAACAAATATACAACAACAATAAAACTGACCATAGAAAATTACCATGGTGACACAGAAGATAAAAATACAAACTCGGAATGGGACAACAGTGTCAAAATTGCTATGTGTGAAAACTCAAAGAAAAATGCGAATTGAACTCAGGGCCAAAAAGAACTACAGGAGAAGCTCAAAAAGAAATTTTAAAATTGAATACAAAATGTTGGACAAAAATTGAGAAAATAAATGAGAGTTATGGAAGAAAATCATGAAAACAAAATCAATAGTTAGTAAAGAAGCAAAACAATGGGAAGGTCCTGAAAAATGTAGATTTTGTCACAAGGAAAAGAAGGTAAAAAAATTACCCATAGAAATATTTCCTTATAAATTAGAATTAGACAGGTGAATGTTAATATCTTCATGAAAGTCAAGAAGACATCAAACAAACAAACAAAAGAAATGAAACAAAAAAGAAAAAATGAAATACCTAACTGGGAAAACAAACAAAACAACTGACCTTGAAAATAGTGGCCCTGGTACAAGATGCAAAGATATCTGTGATTCTCATATTAATTGATATTATATGTGTAATGGGTATATGAACAGTTTAGATTGCTCAGAGCTCCCTTTTCTCTTTAGATTTTGGCCTAGGCGTCAGTAGCTTAAAGTGATTAATTATCTTTGATATTACCTGTATTCCTGTTTTTATGTATCTTAAGAGAAGCTAGTCAAAAACTGTAAAACTTGTTCCCATTGCAGCACTCATCTCACTTAGTAATCATGACCTCCGCCCCAAGATTTAAGACTACCAAGTATTTTTCCCATTGAACTGAAGAATACCTGTATTGTCCTGCACTAAGTGGATTTATAGCGGGAAATTCCTCAAAACTATAAAAAGATTATGTCCTAATCCACCTTTCTGCCTTTCTGCCTCTCCAGTCTGCAACATTTCCCACTTGTGATGTATGTATATAAACTCTGCCTTTATTTGAAATTGACAACTTATCCTTCTCTGAAGAAATTCAAGTTGTCAAACGACATTTCTCGGTCTGAAATGAATGAAATTTCTACTTGATTGCTGTCATACCTGCCTCTGACCTTCTCTGCATCAGTTCTGATCATTTCCAGGTTAGAGAATAGTACAGAAAAATTTTTCTAGCAAAGGAGAATCTTCAGAGTCAAAAAATAGCTGCACACAAAGCAAGGAAGTATTAATGAAAGATGCTGGTCCCAGCCTATTGTTACAAATGTTTTCTTCTAAGTATCCAGAAGATTATCCAGACCATTATGTGTGTGTAATTCCTGAAGGCCAGAACAATGAGAACAGGATTTGGCTTAAAGAAAAATATGCCTATCGATTTTTTCAAACTCTCAGTTCCTTCTTTTATTCAATATTTCCCAAGAGGGGACATTGTGACAAACTAATTAACTAGTGCTGCTTGTCACCATTTTAAGTTGAATGGCTAAGCATGTGGGACTTGGGTGGACATTTGGGGGAAAAAGATGGCTTGTTCATTTTGCCCAGATTATTGACTTTTTGAACTGATGACCTTTAAATCTTTGTCTTCTTTTGAAAATGGTTCAGTTGAAAGATGGTGTACATATTTAAGACAGGAATTGAATGTTTCTGGCCACCTAAAGCAGAAGAAAAAATGTTTTCATGGGTGTTCTACATCATTAAAGATAAGATGGAAAAAATATTTAGGTTTTGAAGATTCTATTCTGATACGTGGTATTTCAAGTGAAAAACATTTGAACACTTTTCTTCAGTTGATAGTATATTTTATTTCTGTTTTGTTCTATTATTAATCTTGCTTCTCTGAGAGCAAGAATCTTCAAAACTAGGCATCCAGCAGGTGCACAAAAAATTTTAATGATTGATTTATTTAGGAATTGTATGAGAAAAAATCACTTCCTTCTACTTATTCAGAGTCTTAATTTTCCTTAATCATTTATGCAGGTGAGGTCCCTCCGGGGATTCTAGTATAGATGAATTCATAAACAATTTCATTGTAATCTGAAATAGATATCAAAACATAAAAAGAAAAGTGTTACAAGACAAGAATATTTGGACCACTGAATCTTAATTAAACTTGGGATTTTGCTGTTTTTCTAATTCATGACAAATCTACATCACGTATCTGTCAAATATTGATGATGGCATGATCCTCAAAGTCATATCTTTCACCAAATTAAAAAAAATGTGCTCAGCTCTCCCATGAACTGGTATATGTGGCTTGTTTCAGATGAGTGTCTTGGTACTTTGATAGTACAGTGAAGAAATCATTATAAAATATAAGCTAAGGAGTTATATTTAAGCCATGATTTCTTATTACATTAACAAACTTACACATTCCCATTTTGAAATGCATTGAAAGAAGTACATAAACTGAGAAAATTGCACAGTATTCAATTATTTCAATAGTCATATGCTATGTTAATGTCCATACACATGTGTCTATATATACGATTGTGTACATATATGTATGTGTATATGTGTATATATATATATACACACACATATAAAATTGGACCTGTATGTTACACGTGATTTGATTTAAAACGACTTTATCATGAACAAAAAATAAACCTGTACGTATATAAAAGAGGGAAACCCCTTTAGTCAAAAGAGCATATTGGTTCTAGTACAGTCATACTTAGAAATTTATTCTAAGCTTTAAATCTGTGTTTATTTGGGGAAGTTATTTGAAAATTACATGATAGATCTCTGTTTCTAAAAATGTCATTGGACTATTTCATCTTTAATATATTTTATTTCAAAATTCTAGAATCTCAATTTAGAATGTTATGAATACATTTAGTTTGACACAACGAAACACTTCTTACTAAACAACATAATGTGACAATTTAAAAACATATGCACTGAAATAAAGATCATTAAGAGAAACAAATGACATACACACACAGTACTAACATTTATTGTTTCATTTTTTAAAATAAAAACACCAAAAAATGGCATGTTCATTTATACAAATAATGGCTGATCAGCAATTTCCTGACACAGCTTTCCATTCCCTTAGACAGCTTCCTTACCCTACACACCCCTTCACATCACTTCCCAGGACTCCAGATTCTCTAGCAGCTTCCATGGTGAAGCTTCTTCCCCAACACCCATGCCCCTCTCAAAAAAAAAAAAATCTGGTTAACCCTAGCTTCTCTGATGCTTTCTAGTCTAGTGCTGATAAAAACCAAATGCCATGTAAATTTAAGCCTCTACGACTTAGTAGGATTATTAGACCATATGAGTCAGCATATCCTATATACATGCTGATACCAAGATTTTCTGTGGAGAGTGACCTAGTATAATTCTGAAATTATACTGTATCAGAATCATAGTGGTAAATATTTGACAACTTGGGAAGACTGCAAAATTGTACCCAACATACTTTTAGGTTTATCTTCATCATTATGTTTAACTTGATAAAATTATTTTAAACTTTCTTAAGTGTAGGCAATTAATAAAAGCATAATTCCAGATGTGGTTTAGAGTATTTACCAAATTCCAAATTGCAAATGCTCACAAGGAAACTTTTATTATCCGAGTTCTAGAGTCAATGTCAGCTGGCTTAGGCAAAGTCCAAAATTATGGTTTTTTTATTGTTTCAGTCCTGTTTGATTTTTTTGTGACACCATATGCACTTTCATTTACAAAGATACTGGAGTATTCGGCCATTTCTTTCTCCATATTTCTCCAGATAATTTTGCAGATGAGCAACTGAGCTAAACAGGTAAAGTGACTTTCCCAGGTTGACTCAGCTACTAAGTATCTCAGATCTTACATAGTATCATGATAACATACATTCTAATTAGTCAAAGAACCAGAACATATAGGTTTATCTTGACTCATGCTCACATTTCTAATTCCCCACTTGTATTCTTTCCATCAGAAATGCTTGCAAGTTTTCTGTTCCACTAAATTTTCTTTTTCTTTCCCCTCTAAGATTATAATAAAATTTGTAAGATAATTTATTGTGACTTGGAAGTCCATATTTTGTTGCCTTTTGAAATATTTTTCTAAGAATTCCTCTTGTTTACAGAAGAAGCTGTCAAATTATGAGTTCTTGACTGGGGTTCCTTGATCTCTAAACTGCTTTTTTCTGGTTTGCAGTGATTTTCTGGTTCTTTGACATTAAAAACTAGATTTTGTATGGGAAATGTCTTGTGCATTTTCTTGTGGAGAATTTTTTGTTTGCTTTTGTGAGGTGCTTAGTAGATTTTTTTTCATCTTTGCTGATTCCAATAGATCTGAGAAACTTTTCACATATAATTTAAATGTCTACTTATATGTATATATATGTTTGTATATATGTATGCATGTGTATTTATATATAATATAAAGTTCAACCTTTTTTAATCAGTCCTTTTTCAAAGAATGTAATGATTTTTAAAATTATTTTTATTTTTAAAAATTTATATATTTTAGTTTTCAACATTCATTTCCATAACCTTTTGAATTCCCATTTTTCTCCCCATCTCTCTCCTCTCCTCACTCCATTACACCTTGCATTCTGATTACCCCTTCCCTCACAGCCCACCCGTCTGTTATCCCAGTCTTCTCTCTTTTCTTGTAGGGAAAGATATGTTTCTATACCCCATTACCTGTATTTCTTATTTCCAACTTATATGCAATTCTCAACATTTGTTTCTAATGCTTTGAATTCCAACTTCTCTCTCTCTCTCCCTCCCTAACCTTTCCCACTGAGAAGGCAAGAAATTCAATACAGGTTATATATGTGTCATTTTGCAGAAGAGTTCCATAATAGTCATGTTGTATAAGACTAACTATATTGCCCTACATCCTAACTTTGATTTCTGGAATATCCTATTCCAAATCCTTCAGTCTCTTAATGTAGAAGCTGTCAAATTCTTTGTTATCCTTACAGTATTTCCACAATGCTTGAATTGTTTCTTTCTAGCTGCTTGCAATATTTTCTACTTTCCCTGGGAACTCTGACATTTGGCCACAATATTCTTTGGAATTTCTGTTTTCGGTTCCCTTTTGGTTGGTGATTGGTTCATTCTCTCAATATTTATTTTGTCCTCTGCTTCTAGAATATTAGGGCAGTTTTCCTTGATAATTTCATGAAAGATAATGTCTAGGCTCTTTTTTTGATTATGACTTTGAGGGAAGACCCATAATTTTTAAATTGTCTCTCCTGGATCTATTTTCCAGGTCAATTGTTTTTCCAATGACGTATTTCACATTGTCTTCTATTTTTTCAAACTATTGGTTTTATTTTCTAACTTCCTATTTTATCTCACAGTCATTAGCTTCCCTGAAATCCACTCTCTCTTTTACAGAAATATGTTGTTCAGTAAGCTTCTGAAACTTCTTTTCCATTTGGCTAATTGTGCTTTTTATAGCCTTATTCTCCTCATTGGTTTTTTGGAACTATTTTACCAATTGAATTAGCCTATTTTTAAAGGTGTTATTTTCCTCAGCATTTTTTTTTTTGGTTCTCCTTTAGCATTCTGCTGACTCGTTTTTCAAGCTCTCCTATGGCTTGGGCTCATTTCGTATTCATTTTGGAGGTATTGAGCCAGAGTCCTTGACTTCCTCTGATAGTATTCTTTATTCCTCCTCATCTGAAAGGATGGAAGGAGACACTTGTTCACCAAGAAAGTAACCTTCTATGGTCTTATTGTTTTCCCTATTTTGGGCATCTTCCCAGCCAGGTACTTGACTTCTGAATCATTTTTCAAGAGGAGGGTCCTATTGTTCCTCCTCCCCACAGTACCATGCTCAGAGATTCAGATCAGCGCTCAATTTCCCCAGAGGTTTTAAGTTAAGCTGCCTGGACAGTGGACCCAGGCTGCTTCTGGGGCCAGGTAATCGTCAGGACCCTGCTGCTGCTTCTGTTGCCTCCTCTGCCACTGCCTGGGGCCACTGCTGGGGAGGGCGCATTTCCCTCTTACCCAACTGGGAAAGCCCTCCCACAAAGACCTTTGGAGCTTTCCTTGTTGCTTGTGGGTTGAGGGATCTGGGACCCTCCTTGCTGGGAATTCTGCCCCAGAGGTATGTTCAGGTCCTGTTCCTCCCGGTGCAGCATGGTCAGGGATGGGTTGTGCTCCACTCAGTGTCCCATGGGATAGACCTTTCCTGTCAGCCTTTCCAGTTACCTTTGGCTGGAACTCTCTTTCACTGTGTTGTTCTGTGACTGCTACTTCTCTAGAATTTTTTGAGAGTCACTTTTACAGGTATTTTGCAGGCTGTGGGGGAAATGCTAGAGTATATGCGTCTTTCTACTCCACCATCTTGACTCCACCCATCAACTTCCCATTTTTAAAAGTATAGGTGTCCATAAAATTTGCTACCTTGAAAAATTGTTAATTGATGAAAAGAAAAGAATATTGAAATAATATAAATTGTTTGATAGGGATAATTAAAACTTAATTTCAGAAATATGGAATATTGAACAAATGGTTAAATTTTCATGTTCTTCATAATTATTTTTTCATCAGCCAGGAGAACTGAATAATGATCCTAACCAGTTGTGTGAATTAATCAATTTGGACCAATGTCTTCACCTTAAAATAATGGTTTAGAAAAATCATTACTTCGTAGCATTTTTTGTTCCTCTATTCTAACCCTTTCAACAACAGCAGCAACAACAACCACAACCACAAAATCTGTTCTGAGATTTAGAGAATTAAATGTGCTATTCATAATATTATTTTAGATTTATTCAAATAAATGCTTATAATAACTTCAGTTATATTTTCCCAAGAAATGTCCAAGATGAAACTTTGTTTTAATTACAAAATATTTAAAATGTGCATGCCTGTTTTTGCAGAAGATAAAGTAGCTGGAACACGATTGAGCAATTATTTACTTCTGATGGCATCGTTAATATTTTTTATCTGACCCTCTTAGATCATTTACACAAATTCTCAAACTGTGTGAGGATGACAAAAACAGAGGCACTAGATTAGGTGATACCTATATCTCTTTCAGCTCTACATTCCATTAATCATTCTTCTTTCATTAGGACATTCCCCAGGGTGGGAGGGGAGAAATTTTAAAAGAATTAAATAATTAAATTTACCACAATTTGTTAAATTATAATTTTTGTTCATTTACCTTAATGTTTTTCATATTTTTTATAGAAGTCCTCCTATACTTTAATGAGAATGTCATAGGACTTGGGGTTAGGCAAATGTAGGGATTTAGCCTGGGAAGGTTTCTGATCCTGATTGAATTTGTGAAGGAAGCAAAAGTCCATTTTTTTGTTTGTTTTGTTTTTTTTAGCGTGGAGTTACTGAGCCTGGAGTCAAGAAATCCTCCTAGCCATGGAACGAATGTTGAAATTTTCTAAACAAGGATAAAGTAGAACAATTTTAGGCATCCCTAGTATGGTAAAAGACAACAATACAAAGCCCGCTGAAGTTAATCGGACAAGAAAGTTGAAGGTGTTTCATGGTGAGATTGAGTTAGAGATTCTCACTTGTGCTCTTCTGAAACAAAGTTTTCATGTATCTGCCATTATCTAGTTTCTTTAAAAGGTAGAGTAAGTTACTGTGTTTCTTATATGCTGTTTGCTTTTGCAATATCTAGCCACATTGTAATACTGATAGTTTCAATTCTAATTTGAGGTTTGTTTTTGTTACTTTGAAATTGTATTTTAAACTGAAAGCAACAGTCTGATTCACATATTTTTGTTTGCATGCACGAGAATAGATTGGTGAAGAGAGAGGAATCCTAGGAAGGGAATAAATTAAAATTATTGTGGCAGTTGTAAACTGAATGATAACTGTGCAGCATGTTTTGCACATGACCTTGAATAGATTATTAAGTGGTTGAACAAAAAATTCTCAGAAAAGTTAACTAGTATAAGATACTGGGGTAAGAAGTTCAGCAGAGGGATTCTTTTTGACATGGTAGGTTTGTAAAGAAAGCCATTCTTCTGATGAAGAGTGAGTGGTTAGAGAACACTACACATACAAAGTTGGAAGAAGCAAGTTACTCAGGCATGGGTAGTCAGGGTTGACTCTAAATTTGCATTTCCTGTCATTACTATCTAGTTGTTACATTTCAGTGAATGATTTCTGCTCCCTAATACTGAAAAAATATGACTGTTTTACCACAAACTATATATTATTTTTAGTGTATGTGCATGTATAAACCCATATACAGAGGTGGTTGTTGTTGTTGTTGTTTTTAATTTTTGGTCCCAGGATTAGGTTTAACCTTTTTGAGTTTTTATGAAGACAGAATGTTTTCACCATTTAAAATACTTTAATGTGTGTTGCATTTTAGACATCATTACATATTTCTTAACTAGAACGTAACTAAGATTAAGATATTCCTTTTTTCAATAAGATTGTATTTGTATCATCTTTGATTAATGTGTGCAGTAAATGGCTTCCATGGAGTGTCACTAAAATGATAGTCATACTTATTCTCAATTTCCACTCTAGCTTTGATCTCTATAAATTTTAATTTCCCCTCAGTGTTTTAATAAGCAAAATGACTTATTAAAAAAAAAAAAGATTCCTTCAGCGATGTGTTTTAAACATATAATATTTTATTCCATTCTTTATACTACCTTAGAATGAAAAGTATTTCCTCTCCTTTATTTCTCCTTTTTGCTTTGCATTCTAAATATAATTGTTACCATAAGAATATATTTTATTTTGTTTTTTCACTGCTCCTATGATCTATACTTCATCATTCATTTTTCTGAAGATCTGACTATTTTGAGCTCAAAAGACTGAATCTTTTTGATCAGTTACAATGACAAATTGATACATATGGGGGAAAATTAAATTTCTCAAGTATAAAAAATTTCAAATAGTTAGGTTGTCTAACTGGTATATGTATAAGCAAGGGATTTAACGTTATAATCTAATCTTAATTTCCCCCTTACTGGAACATCACTTATTAATACTTCCTTTAGATTCCTAAAAATCTTAAATTTGGACTGATATACATTTTTATCTTTACTTCATTAAGGATGCCACATAATCGCTCTAAATATTTGAGACAATTTTTTTGAAAAGAGACAATATCTTACAGTCAATTGAAGATTACTACTACAGGTAAAACTAAAATCTAGGTTTTCTGTTTCCTGTGTCATTTCATTACCTATTCGTTGTTGCTGTTGTTCTGTTGTGTCCAATTCTGCAGAACTTGTACAAATTTACACAGTTGCCAAATAAGTACAAATTTAAACTTGGGTCTTTCTGACTCCAGAATCGTTACTGTGTTCACTGCACCATTGCTCAGTTAAACACAGTAATTGCTTACGTGTCAAAGCTCACTTACTGTGAAAACAAAGCTCTCACTATTTTTGAATGTGAAGTGATTATTGGGCTTGAGTTGCCATAGTCATCCGCAGTAGAAAGAAGTTTCAGTACAAATTTTTATTTGTTTTTCTAGCTTATGAGTCACATATGTCATAGGTTTCAGGTTAAGCTATGTCCCAAATCTTTGAATGAAATCCAATTGAGATATATGTGTTACTTAATGTGACATTAATGTTCCCCCATATATAATTCTAATAATCGTGGAAACTAATTAATTTTATGTGAATGATAGATGACAAAAAAATGCTTAAGAGAAATATTGGTACCTTGGAGGTTTATCCTAGTAGATATTTTAAACATTCCTCCTTGTATTCACATGTATGTATGTATGTATGTATGTGCATATAAATAACATGAATATATGTATATATACATACATATATGTGTATATACATATACATATATATGAATGTCTATTTCTATGTATATACCTATGTATATGTCTATGCATATATATGTGTATGCATGTCTATGTATGAATATGTATGAATGCAAATGTATATACACACACAAAATACACACATATATCTATATATGCATATGTGTGTATATATGTGTGTATATGTACGCATGTGCATATAATATATATGTATATATATATTATATGCATATATATGTATACAGTCCTTTATTTGTGGAAGAAGAAATGTGAAAAAGGTGACATTTTGTGGGATAAATTTAATTTTATTCATCACTTTAATGAAGCTGCAATCTCCCCAATATGAGTATTCTACCTACAGGTGAAGATTATGATCTACATGCTTTCCCTTCTCCCACAATCAGCTTGCATTCTGATATACACTCTACGTGCACAATTGTAATAAATCCATGTCTGTATTTGTAATGATGTCAACAAAGAAGCAGAAAAAAAGGTGAAAATAATGGGGGAAAAAGAGAGGGAGAGAAAACAGTATGCTTCAATCTACAATCACACTCTATAGTCTTCACATCTTTGGATGTGAAAGCATTTTCTTGTCATGAGTTTTTTGGATTTATCTTAGATCACTGCATTTCTGCAATAGCTGAGACTATCAAAGTCAGTCATTGCACAATGTTGCTGTTACTACGTGCAGTATTCTCCTAGTTTTGTTCATTTCACTCAGCATCAGCTCATGAAAAACTTCACAGGATTTTTTAATAAAAATCTGCCTACTCATCGTTTCTTGTGGAACAATAGTATTCCATTAGAGTCATATACCACAACTTGTTCAGCCATTCCCTAATTGATGGACGTAGCCTCAATTTCCAATTCTTGGCCAACACACAAAAGAGCTGAAATACAAACACACATACATATGTACATGTGTATATCTGTATATGTACTTATATGTGTGCATATACACATACATATATACATACACACTTGCATATATATGTACACATACACACAAATATATGTGAATATGTACATATATGCATATAAGTATGTATGCATGTGTATATATGTGCATATATATGAAATATTTTATATGTGGGCCCTTTTCTCTTTTTCATTATGATGTCTTTGGGATACAAACCTAATAATGGTATTAGTTGATCAAAGAGTATACACAGTTTTATAGTCCTTGGGATTCAGTTTCAAATTGTTCTTCAGAATGATTGATTCAGGTTACAACTCCACCAACAATCCATTAGTGTTCCAATTTTCCTGCATCTTCTCCAACATTTACCATTTTCCTGTTTTGTCATGTTAGTCAGTCTGATAGGTGTGATGTGGTACCTCAGAATTGCTTTGATGTACATTTCTCTAATCAGTAGTGATTTAGATCTTTTCTTATATCACTGTAGATATCTTTAATTTTTTTTCTTTCAAAACTGTCTGTTCATATCCTTTGACCATTTATCAATTGGGGGATGATTTATATTCCTATAAATTTGACTCAATTCTCTATATATTTTAGAGATGAGGACTCTATCACAGTTACAAGTGGTAAAGATTATTTCCCAGTGTTCTGCTTCCCCTCTAATCTTGGGTGCATTGACTTTGTTTGTGTGAAATCTATTTCATTTAAAGTGATAAAAATTATCCATTTCACATTTCATAATTTTCATATCCCCAATATTTTCCCCATCTATTGAGATAATCATTTGGTTTCTGTTAGTTTTGTTGCTGATCAAAAATATTAATAATTTTTCTAATGTTGAACAAGACCTCCATTCCTGGTATAAATCTTACTTGATTATAATGTATTATTCTTGTGATAAGTTTCTGCATTCTTTTGCTAAAATGTTATTTTAAATTTTTGCATCTATGTTCGTTAGAGAAATTGGTCTATAATTTTCTTTCTTTATTTTAGCTTTTCCTGGTTTAGGTATCAAAACCATATTTGTGTCGTAAAAAGAATTTCATAAGACTCCTTCTACCCCCGTTATCCCAAATAATCTACATAGTATTGGCATTAACTGTTCTTTCATGTTTGATATAATTCACTTTTGAATCCATCTTTCTCTGGAGATTTTTTCCTAAGTAGTTCATTGATGGTTTATTCAATTTCTTTTTCAGACATGGTGTTTTTTAAGTTTTCAGCCTCCTGTTGTCTAAATATTGGGCATACTGTTTGGCAAAGTAATATCTTATTATTGTTTTAATTTCCTCTTCATTGGAGGTGAGTTTACCGTTTTCATTTTTGATATTGGTAATTTGGTTTTCTTTCTTTGTTAATTAAATTGGTGTATCAATTTTATTGTTTTTTTTAATAAAACCAATTCCTAGTTTTATTTATTATTTCAATAATTTTCTTATTTTTAGTTTTATTCATCCCTCCATTGGTTTTCAGCATTTCTAATTTGGTATTTACTTGGGGATTTTCAATTTGGTCTTTTTCAAGCTTTTTCAGCTGCATGACCAATTCATTGATCTCGTTATATTATTCAGGTAGCCATTCAAAGGTATAAAACTTCCCTTAATAACTGCTTTTACAGTATCGTATGAGATTTGGTAGGTTATAACATTATTGTCAGTGTCTTGAATGAAGTTGTTGATTGTGTCTATAACTTGTTGTTTAACCTGTTCATACATTAGGATTAGATTGTTCAGTTTCCAATTAGTTTTTTTGGTTTATGTTTCCATGGCCTTTGATTACATATAAGCTTTATTGCATTATTATCTGAAAAGGATGCATTGACTATCTCTGCCTTTCTGCACTGGATTGTGAAGCTTTTTTATGAGAATGTGCATTGTCAGTTTTTGTATATGTGTCATGTACAGCTTAGGAAACGTACATTCCTTTTTATCCCCGTTCAGTTTTCTGAGAGATCTTTCACATCTACCGTATCCAGAGGTCTATTTACCTGCTAAATTTCTTTCTTGTTTATTTTGGGGTTAGAGTTATCAAGTTAAGAGAGAGGAAGGTTGAGGTTTTTGGTGTCTGTTTTTTCCTGTAACTTCCTTAAATTCTCCTCTAAGAATTTCTGTGGTCTAACACTTGGAGCATATATGTTTAGTAATCAAATTGCTTTGTTCTCTCTGGTGCCTTTTAGCAGGATATAGTTTCCTTCCTTATCTCTTGTGATTAGAACTATTTCTGGTTTTGCTTTTTCTGAGATTAGCATTCTTACCCCTGCTTCTTATTACATCAGCTTAAGCACAATATATTCTGCTCCAACTTTTAATATTTATCCTATGTGTATCTCCCCTTTTCATATGCGTTTCTTGTAAACAATATATTACTAGATTTTGGTTTTTAATCCCTTCTTCTATGCATCTCCATTTTATGGGAGAGTTCATCCCATTCACCTTCACAGTTATGATTACTGTCTATTTATTTCCATAGAGTCCCTTTCCCCTTGTCTATGCTTTTAGTTATCCCTTCTCTATTCTCCTCCACAATAGAGTTTTAATTTTTGACCGTCTCCTCCCTCAGTTGTCCCTCTGTTTTCTCAGGCACCTCACTTTAAATGCCCTTTCCCCTTACTACTTCTTCCCTCCCTTTTAGCCTCTCCTCCCTTTTCTTTCCCCCTTTCCCTCCTACTGCCTATAGAGTTGGCTGTATTTCTTTACTTAACTGAGTGTGCTGTACCTGCCTGGAATCCAATTAGATGGGAGTACCTCTCAAACAGTGCCCATCTCCCTCCCATATTTCCCTCTACTTTAATATATTTTTGTGCCCCTTCCTGTGGTGGAATTTATTTTTTTCTCCCTTCTCCTTTTCATGTCTCCCATTACAATCACTTCTTACACTTAATTCACATTTATCATCTTAAGAAAATTCAATTTATACCCACTTCCTCTATCTATGTATATCTCTTTTACATTTCATAATAAATATACAATTCTCAAGATGAGCAAGTTTCTTCTTCCCGTATAGGAATATAAAAAGTTTGCCCATATTGTGTAACAAGTTATTTTTCCCCTGTTTACCTTTTTATGCCTCTCTTGAGACCTGGGTTGGAAGATCAAATTTTCTATTCAGTTCTGACCTCTTCATTAGGGTGGTCTGGAAATCCATTATTTCAATGAATGTCCATCTCCTCGCATGAAATATCATGATCAACTTTGCTGGGTAATTATTTCTTCTTTGTAGTTCCATCAACTTTTACAAAATATCATATTCCAGTTCCTTTGGTTTTTGAATGTAGAAGCTCTAAGTTCCTGTCCAATCCTGGCTGTAGCTACTAGATATCTGTATTATTTCTTTCTGGCTGCCTGCAGTATGTTCTCCTTCTCTTGATAGTTCTGGAATTTGGCAACGATATTCTTATCTCCATAGAAAGATTCTATGGTTTTTTCACTTTTCGTCTGCTTTTTCCGATTCATGATGTTGGCTGAGTGTTGTAGCTTCTGGTTCTTTCAGTCAGAAGGTACAGATCTTTAAGTTGACCTGATGTGTGTCTAGGCTAAAAGCAGGCTTTTTTTTTTGTTTCCCAGATCAACCCTGGGGTTAGCTTGTTAGGTGTGTGGGAGGGGTGGTCTGGTCTCAGGAGATCTCCTCAGCTGACCTGAGGCAAAGGCAAGGTCAGGGGATGGTGATCCCAGCTTTCCTATTGTCTTCCCTTTTCCCCTGGAGGGCTGGGGCACGCCTAGAAGCTAATGCATGTTCCCACCCCTCCTGGGGCTTGTCTCTGAGGCTTGCCTGGGTCTCAGTGCGAGTTTTCTCTACCCTGGGTCGTCTGTCCTTCCAGATCGCCTCCACCACAGTAGGAAGAATCCCCCTTTGCTATTTTTCTAGCCTCTGGTGTTATGAGACTATTTGCCCCCTTCTGCTGTTTCTGTTGATCCAGGATTTATCTGGGGAAGAATTTTATGGTTCTTTCATGGTCATCAGGGGGAAGGAGAGAGCATTTACTGATCACTCCGCCATCCTAGCTCCTGGAAGTTCCAGTAGGTGACTTACCAAAGTTTAGTCTTCAGGCTGAAGGTTTCAAGGGCTGCTGCGATGATGTCTGGCGCTCAGCGGCTCTCACCGGCTCGGTTTGGCTTATCTCCTGCTCCGCTGGTTTCGCCCGCCACTCTCGGGCTTCTCAGGTCCCTTCCGCCCTGCTGCGCTGACCGTGCTGCGCTGTGCGCTGGGGTCTTACCCCCGCGGAACAGATCCTTCCCGTGGACCTTCCAGTCCAACCTGGGCTCCGAATCTGTCAAAGTCTGTCACCAACTGGATTCTACACCTCCAAAGTCTGGTCAGATTCTCCTTTCAGAGATATCCAGAGGAGTTTGTCCAGGAGCTTAGGTGAGTCGTTGCTTTCACTCCGCCATCTTGGCTCCGCCTCTTGGCAACGATATTCTTTGGTGTTTTCAGTTTGACATCCGTTTCAGGAGGTGAGCAGTGGATTCTTTCAGTAACTATTTTGCCTTCTGTGTCTGGGATTTCTGGGCAATTTTCCTTGATGATTTCTTGGATGATATTGTCTTCCCTCTTTCTTCATCATGATTTCTGGTAGGCTAATAACCCTTGGATTTTGTCTCCTGGATCTATTTTGCAGGTCAGCTGTTTTTTCCAATTAGACATTTAAAATTTTCTTCTATCTTTTCATTCTTTCCGTTCTGTTTGAATGATTTTTGATGCCTCATAGATCTAATTGCCAGATTCTATTTTTTATCTAATTGTTTTCTTCAGTTAACTTTTACATTTCATTTTCTATTTGAAAAATTATTCCTTTTAAGGAGGTATTTTCACCAGTTAGGTTTTATCCTTCTTTTTTCAATTGTTCAATTTTCCTTTTTAAGGAGCTGTTCTCTTCAGTGAATTCTTTTTACATATTTTTAGAATCATTAGCCTGTTTTTCTTCGATTTTTCTAATTTGGGTTTTAAAGTTCTTCCTGAGCTCTTCCAAGAAGGCTCTTTGTGCTTCAGACCAGTTGGTATTCCCTTCTGAAGTTTCAGATGGGTATACAGCCTCAATGCTGACCTCTTTGGTACATGTGTTCAGGTCTTTGTACTCATGGAAAGATTCTATGATCTTTTCCTTTCTGCTTTGCTTCTTACTCTTAATAATGAACATTTCCTTGGATTTTAAACAAGATCTCTGCGTGTTTGGGACAGGGAGCTCTGTCCCACTGTTCTTGTGCCTAAAACTTGAGGCTCTGTGTGTTGTGGCCTCTGGTTCTTTCAGCTAGAAACTGAAATGCTGCAGCTTACCTGATGCTGAGATGACTGCTGTTTGAAAGGAAAGGCCAGGTGAGTTCTTCTTGGGTTTTCCCCAAAGTTACCCTGGAGCTAGCTTGGTAAAAGTGCAGGAGGGGTGGTCTGGCTGCCAGAGGCTCCTCTGCTTAACTAGAGAATAGCAAGCTCAGCTGTCTGAGCTAGTGTCTTCCCAATTCTCCTGGGGTGTTGAGGCATAACTGGGATCCTGTTATTGGCAGTTTCTTGCTTCAACCCCTGTGGTCCAGGATCTTCTTCCAGTTTGTTGAGGTGGGAGCTCTGATCCTGTGCTGGTCCCCTCGGCTGCAGGAGGAGGAACCCTCCTTAGCTATCTTTCTACCCTAATGGAATGAGAGGTTGTTTATCCCTTCTGCTACTCCCACTGCTCCAGGGTTATTTCTGTGAAAATATTCTCTCAGCTGGTCAAGGTCAACAAGGGAAGATAGATAGCAATTACCTATCACTCTGCCGTCTTGGCTCACAGAACCAAAAGTGCCAATTTTACTTTTTAAGCAGTTGCTATTTTTCAGTAGATTTTTTTTTCCATTTGGATATTGGTGATATCCTAGCAATTGTTTTTTGTTTTTAATTTCTCCCCACCTCTCCCCATTCATCACCCCAGGACAGGAAGCACCACATCCACCTATTCCTCGAGTCTGTCCTCTCTTCTATTCCCCTACTTCTTCCATTCTGCTCTCCTATGCTTTCCTGTGGGAAAAACAGATTTGTAAAACTCATTCCCTGTACATCTTATTTTCCAGTTGCCTGGAAAAACAATTTTTAACATTCATTAATAAATGAATAATTTGAGCTCCATATTCTCTCCTTTCATCCCTCCCCACCCAACCTCATTGAGAAAGCAAGCAATTCAATGTATGTCTGTACTAGCAGTTCAAATGCAGAGATGTTTATCATCAATTAATAGGCCCACGTGACCTGACTAAATCATCTGGAAGCCTAAATCCATGTGGTAAGAGGAGCTTGCCAAATAGGCAGAACAGGAAGTGTGGAATGCAACTGGGAGGAAGTGAATGAGTGGGGTCAGGTCAGAGAGGATAGAACATAGGCAAATTGACACAGGCCAACACATACAGGTTGAGAGTTGATAGTGAGACGGCTCTGGCTGAAAGAAGGGAGGTTTGAGAATGATTTTGTCCTCTGCTGTGATCATGTTTATTAACTTCTTAGTCACCATGAAAGATTTTACTTTCTGGTTCTGGAATTTAGCTTTCTGGTGCTTAAATAAATATTGTCTTCTGTCTTCTTTATGGAGAGTCTTTTATATTTGGCAATTGAGAACTACACTAGCATATTTATAGTCACCACCTGTTCTATGAATATTGCCTTTGCAATACAGGTTCATACATGTGTAGTAATGCAAAACACTTCTATAATAGTTATGTTGTGAAAGATTATCACATTTCCATCTGTTTCATCCATTTATTCCATTCTCTCCCTTGGCCTGTCATTCCACAATAGTCTTTGCTTCTTGTTATCCCTTTCCCCAGATTTCTGTCCCTTCTATTATCTTCCCTTTCCTATCCCTTTCCCCACTGCCTTATAGTAGGGTAAAATAGATTTCCATATCCCAATTGAATGGGTGTCATTCACTCCTTAAGCAAAATCCCACGGGAGAAAGGATCATTTATTCTCTTTCATATCTCCCTTTTTCGCCTCCATTGTAAAGGCTCATTCTTGACACTTTTATGTGATATGGCTGCTTTCTACATCTCCCTTTCTCTTACTCCTAGTACATTCCACTCAACTGTAAATTTTATTTTTTAGATATTTTCCCTTCATATTCAGCTCACCCTGTATACTCTGTTTATGAGTGTGGGTGTGTGTGTATAGAAGGAATATACGTATGTATGTATGCATCTATGTATGTATGTATGTATGTACATACATGTATATATATATGTGTGTATGTGTGTGTGTATGTATGTATGCATGTATGTATGTATGTATGCATTCTCTCTACATGCCCTAATACTGGAAAAAGTTCTCATGAGTTACAAATATCATTTTCCATGTAGGAATGTAAAGAGTTCAACTTTAATATGCCCCTTATGACTTCTCCTTACTGTTTGCTTTTTGATGATTCTCTTGATTCTTGTATTTGAAGTTCAAATTTTCTAATCAGCTTTGGCATTTTCAAGAAGAATGATTGGAAGTCCTTTATTAAATGGAAATTCCATTTTTCCCCCTGAATTATTATAGTCAGTTTTGATGAGTAGGTGATTTTTGGTTTTAATTCTATCTCCTTTGCCCTCTGGAATATCCTGTCTCAATGACCTTTATCCCTTAGTACAGAAGGTGTTAAAGTTTGTTCTGTTCTCATTGTATTTACACATTACTTAAATTGTTGGTTTTTGGCCACTTTTAATATTTTCTCCTTGACTTGGCTACTCTGCAACTTGGTCACAATATTAATAGGAGTTGTCCTTTTGAAATCTCTTTCAGAAGGTGATCTGTCAATTGTTTTCATTTGTATTTTACCCTCTGGTTCTAGAGTATCAGGGCAGTTTTATTTGACAGATTCATGAAAAATAATGTCTAGTCTCTTTATTTTTTGTTGTGGTTTTCAGGTAGAGCAATAATTTTTAAATTATCTCCCCTAGATCTATTTTCCAGGTCAATAGTCTTTCCAATGTGATATTTTTCTGTTATCTTCCATTTTTTTCATTCTCCTGGTTTTGTTTTATAATTTCTTATAAAGTCATTAGGTTACATTTGCTCCACCCTTGTTTTAAAGGAACTATTTTCTTCAGTGAGCTTTTAGACCTCCTTTTCACTTGGCCAATTCTGCTTCTTAAGACATTCATTTCCTCTCTGCCTTTTTTGGACCTCTTTTGCCATTTGGATTAAACTATTTTTATTAATTAATTTATTTAAGTTTTCAACATTCATTTCTACCAAATTCTGAGTTCCAACTTATATCCCCATTTCTCCCCTACCCCCACTCCAATACGCTGAGCAATTCTAATTACTCTTATCATCATTCTACCCTCCCT
This sequence comes from Notamacropus eugenii, assembly GCF_028372415.1. Lineage (NCBI taxonomy): Eukaryota > Metazoa > Chordata > Mammalia > Diprotodontia > Macropodidae > Notamacropus > Notamacropus eugenii. Next base: position 245,287,047 of record NC_092877.1, read on the forward strand.
TCTAAAATCCCTGCCTTCTCTTATCTCATCTTCTCTTTTGTCCTGGAGGGAAAGATAAATATCTATATTCCATTATCTGTATTTCTTATTTGGTAGTTGTATGCAAGAAAAATATCCAACAGTTGTTGGTAAAACTTTGAGTTCCAACTTCGCTTCTTCCCTCCCTCCCCACCTATCCTCATTGGGAAGGCAAGCAATTCAATTCAGGCCATATCTGTGAAGGTTTGCAATTGACTTCCATAATAGTAGTGTTGTGTAAGACTAACTATATTTCCCTCCATCCAATCCTGCCCCCCATTTCATCTATTCTCTCTTGACCTTATCCCTCCCCAAGAGTGTTGACTTCTAATTGCTCCCTTATCCCATTGCTCTCCCTTCCATTATCTTCCCTACCCTGCTTATCCCCTTCTCTTCCACTTTCTTATATTGTAAGATGAGTTTTCACACCAAAGTGATTGGGCATTTTATTCCTTCCTTTAGTCCAATGTGATGAGAGTAAGCTTCATGTATTCTCTCTCACCTGGACCCTATTTCCCTCCACTGAAAAGTTTTTCACTTGCCTCTTTTATAAAAGATAATTTGACCCATTCCATTTCTCCCTTTCTCCTCCCAATATGTTCCTCTCTCACCCCTTAATTTCATTTTTAGATATGATTCCATCCTATTCAGCTCATGCTATGCTCTTGATCTCTCTCTCTATGTGTGTGTGTGTATGTGTATGTGTGTGTGTGTGTGTGTGTGTGTGTGTGTGTGTGTGTGTGTGTGTGTAATCCTACCAACTATCCAGATACTGAAAAAAAGTTTCAAGAGTTACAAATATTGTCTTTCCATGTAGGGATGTAAACAGTTCCACTTTATTACATCCTTTGTGATTTCTCTTTGCTGTTTACCTTTTCATGCTTTTCTTGATTATTACGTTTGAAAGTCAAATTTTCTTTTCCTTTCTGGTCTTTACATCAAGAATGCTTGGAAGCCCTCTATTTCATTGAAAGACCATTTTTTCCTCTGAAGTATTATACTCAGTTTTGCTGGGTAGGTGATTCTTGGTTTTAGTCCTAGTTCCTTTGACTTCTGGAATCGCATATTACATTCCCTTCGATCCCTTAATGTAGAAGCTGCTATATCTTGTGTTATCCTGATTGTATTTCCATAATACTCAAATTGTTTCTTTCTAGCTGCTTGCAATATTTTCTCCTTGACCAGGGAACTCTGGAATTTGGCTGCAATGTTCCTAGAAGGTTATCTTTTTGGATCTCTTTCAAGAGGTGATCTGTGGATTCTTTCAATATTTATTTTGCCCACTGGTTCTAGAATTTCAGGACAGATTTCCTTGATAATTTCATGAAAGATGATGTCTAGGCTCTTTTTTTGATCATGGCTTTCAATAGTCCTGTAATTTTTAAATTTTCTCTCCTGGATCTATTTTCCTGATCACTTGGTTTTCAATGAGATATTTCAAATTATCTCCCATTTTATCATTCTTTTCGTTTTGTTTTGTGATTTCTTGGTTTGTCATGAAGTCATTAGCCTCCAACTGTTCCTATCTAATTTTTAAAGAACTATATTCTTCAGTGAGCTTTTGAACCTCCTTTTCTATTTGACTAATTCTGCTATTGAAAGCATTCTTCTCCTCATTGGCTTTTTGAACCTCTTTTGCCAGTTGAGTTAGCCTATTTTTTAAGGTGTTATTCTCTTCAGCATTTTTTGCGTGGTCTCCTTTAGCAAGTTGTTGATCTGATTTTCATGATTTTCTTGCATCTCTCTCATTTCTCTTCCCAATTTTTCGTCCACCTCTCTAACTTGATTTTCAAAATCCTTTTGAACTCTTCCATGGCCTGAGATCATTGAATATTTATTTTGGATATTTGGGATACAGAAGCCTTGACTTTTATGTCTTTCCCTGATGGTAAGCATTGTTCTTCCTCTTCTGAAAGGATGGGAAAAGATATTGGCTCACCAAGAAAGTAACCTCCTATAGTCTTATTTTTCCCCCTTTTTTGGCATTTTCCGAACCAGTTACTTGACTCTTTGTTCCTTTGTCAAGAGTAGGGTATACTCTAGGTGTCTTTAAGTTCTCAGTTCCTCCAAGGTGGTACAATCAAGTGTGTACACTGATCTGGGAGCAAGTGGAAATTTTTGTGCACAGAATCTGAGTAATAGAGTTTCCTCTTTACAACCACTTTGCCTGAGTTCCGCCAAGACAGCACTGGGGGCTGAAATTCAGAAAAAAACTGCAGGGGCACTGCTGCTATTCAGTGTGAGGTAAAGATCAGTTGCTCAAATCCTCAGGAGTATTAGATGGGGGCAGGGTATCTACTCAGGGCAGAGGTACAAATCAACAACTCAGTGCCCCCACGGGTTTTATGATCCAACAATGGATGTGGGCTGCTTTAGGGGCTACTGTGGTCACTGCTGTCCCCTGAGGCCAGAGCTATGGGAAGGTCCTTCTCCCTTCTCAGTCAGCTGAAAAAACCCTACCACTGACCTGTGATGCCTGTGGGTTGAGGGGTCTGTGACCCGCTGCTATTGCAACTGGGGATTCTGCCCCCTGACCTGCTTGTGTTCTCCTCCCAGAGATGCACCTTGTGCCCAAGGCTGAGCTGCTCTCTGCTCTGAGTCAGGTATGACAGATGTTTCCCCTTGGCCTTCCAGGTCATCCTGGACTGGAAATTCCCTCCACTCTGTTGTTCTGTGGCTTCTGCTGCTCTAGAAGTTGTCGAGAGTCTTTCTTTACAGGTATTTTATGGGCTGTGGGGGTAGAGCTAGTATTTGTGCATCTTTCTGCTCTGCCATCTTTGCTCTGCTCCTGATTAATGCATTTTCAAAGATATTATTTCTTGTCTTTTATTTGGTTTCCTTCAGATAACTGTTGACTTGATTTCATGATTTTCTTGAATCACTCACATTGCCGTTACCAATTTTTCTGCCACATCTCATACTTAATTTTCAAAATCCTTTCTTAGTTCTTCCGTGGTCTGAGACTATTCCATTTTTTTTTTGGCTGGGGGGTTGTATGTGGAATCCTTGACCTTGCTGTCTTCCTCTGTTGTATGCTTTGGTCGTCTTCTGATTGCATGCTTTGCTCTTCCTCAACCAAAAGGATGAAAGAAAATACCTTGTCACCAAGAAAGTAACTATATATTGACTTATGTTCCCCCTTTTTAGGTATTTTCTTAGCCAGTTATTTTACTTTTGAGTCTTTTGTCAAGTGAAAGATATACTACTTCAGGCTTCAGTGGTTTTGTGTAGCTATTCTCACAAATATCTCCAGAGACTTATAAGTTCTCCATTCCTCCAAATACCCATAGTTAACTGAGAGATGTTTATGACTCTGCTGGACTGGTATCTGGTCTTTGAGCAACAAAAGCACTCTTTTCTGCCCTGAAACTATGAGTAGTATTCCCTTTCCACATCTGACCTCAGTTCTTCCACGCCAGCGCTCCTCCTCACTCCAAAACTGACACTCAGGACTGAGATAGAGGTCAGCTTCTCAATTCCCTGGGGTCTCAAAGTGACCTCTGTTGCACCAGTTGCTGTAGCTACCCTGGGGTTGAGGCCTGACTGAATTACCCTGTCATCCAGGGGAAGGAGGTTTTTCACTGATCTTTGAAGCTGTCTTTGTTGTTTGTGGATTAAGAAATCTGGAAAATGCAGTAGTTCCCCTGATTCATTGCCTAAAGTCTAGTCTGTGCCAATCCTCCACGAGCTGTCCTCTGTTCTGAGACTGGTCTGATAGACCCTTCCTGTTGGCTTTACAGGCTGTATTGGGCTGGAAATCTGTTTTACATTTTCCTTTTGTGGCTTCTGCTACTCGAGAATTTCTTTAGAGTCATTTTCATAGATATTTTAAGGACCTTTGGGGGAAAGGTCAAGCAGGTTTGTGCTTCTACCTCAGAAATTATTTTCTACAATCAATTTTGTCCTTTCTTTTCCTAGCTGTTGACTCTGTCTTATATAACTCATTTCTTTTCCAAATTTTTCTTCTACTTTTATTATTTGACTTCTAAAATCTTTCTTCAACTCTTCCAAGAAAGCTTTTGGGCTTGAGACCAGTTCATATTCCCCTTTCACATTTCAGATACATGTATATTGACAATGTTGTCCTATTTGAATTGGCCTTTTGATCTGCCCTGTCTCCATAGAAAGAGTCTGTGATAAGTGTTTCTTGTATTTACTCATGATGATTATCTATTTCCTGGCTTTAAAAATTGAGCTCTACTGCTGGAATACAGCGGGCATTGTCCCAAGTTTCTTTTACTGGGATCAAGAAGCCTGGTAACTGGTTTTGAAAGCTGGGGCTTGAGCTGCTGGCAGCTGGATTCTGTAGGTATCTGAAAGATTTCCTGGTACTGAGCTAGGGTCCTGGTGATGGTGTCTGGTGTGCACTGAGACCAGGTGGGATTTTTTCTGTATTTCTTTGGACCTCTACTAAAGCATATGTACTTTCTGTTTCTGAAGGATGCCTGCCTGCCCTGGGCTGTGCTTAAGCACATAGATGTCTGCTGTTAAATTATGTCTGCCTATTGGGAACTGTGCTGAAGTACCTGAAGGCTTGCTTGCTGAAAGAAATCAGCCCTCAAGGGGTGCTCTTTTGCAAGTGGTATTTCCCAAGTTGGGATCTGCCAGTTGCCCTGGGTATGCTGAGATACATGGCAGGTCCTGACATTGTCATTTGCCTGCCCTATCATGCAAGGTCTCAGGATATCTTGCTGGTTTGCAGAGGTGGTGTTGTCACCATCTTGCTGAGATGCCTCCTGTCCTAGAATATGCTCCCCTTTTACTTGAGAGAAAGGGACATATTTTGCTGATCTTCCAAGTTTCCAAGGTTAAAGACTTTTACCCCATCTTTCTGCTGGCTCTACTACTCCAGGACTTTTCCTGGGTTGCTATTTTTTTGGAAGTTTGTAGAGTTCATTAAGCAATTTACTGTTTCTTTAACTCTCTTAGCTCCTGGAAGTTGCCTTTTGCACCTTTTCTACAACATTTTTCAGATAAATTAAAATACTATGTGAACAGTGGATTTCCTATTTTTGTATAGATAAAACTCTTCATGTAGAATGAACTAATACAGGTAACCCTAACGTGTATGCATGACAATTTTATATTTCTTGTTGCCACTTCTATGCAATTTTAGTGAGTTGACAATGGAAGGAATTTCTATTGCATTCCAAAGTGGGGAAAATATGTTTGTGGGCATCATTTCATTTATCTTGTTCAAAAATAGATTTGAATACTGTTTTAAGCTATTTTAAAAATTCCAAATGTGGCATGAGTAATCTTTTCAAATTATTCCAGTGTATATGAAGCAGCATTTAACTGAGTCATGAAACCTTCCGTGTACCAACTCCAACTGCCTTTTAAGTTTGCATCTACAGGATTCAGGGGAAAAGACATAACATATCATTTGTTCTAGCTTTTTTTACATAGTAAAGGACTTTCTGATTATATTTTCAAAGAGATGCACCACTTGTACCATTAGTTTGGATGTCTAATATCACTTCATGAAGCACATTTCTTAAGGCCATAATTGCAAAATGAAAGAATAATTTTCCACACTTCTGTGAGAATGTATAATTGGACTGATACATGCAATCCTCATCAGTCTTTGATAATTCTTGTATTCACAGTTATATAGCACATTTCTTGATTATAAAATATATGTTACAATGGGCCTTGCATTTGGATCTCATTATAGGAGTAAAAGAAGTATACATAACTGTAAAGTGGAAGAAAATGAATAATATTTCTATAAGGCCCTACATTGACCATAGAGACATATCAGGGCCTCAGTGGATAGCATTATATTGTCATTTTCTTATTTAATTATAGAGCTACATTACTGGATTTCTTCCTGACTCAGAGTGTTGATATTTTTGTAGCACAAATCTCGGGTGTCAGATAGTAGAGAGGAGCTTTTAAAAAGATTCAGCTCAGCATTTACTTCTAAGATTGGCATAGTCTCAAAACTCAATGCTGTCAAATGTACTAAATATTCTTTCAAACTTCATGGCAGAAAATGACTCAATTATAGTCTTACTTTTCCCCTTCCTGCTCAATCTTGTTCAAGCATTTTTGTCATAGAGAAATCCAAGCTTAAGGAAGTTTTCATTAATTAAGAATATCCTTTTACAAACTTTAGACATTATTGATTTCAGATAACTGGATGAACATAAATACAATTTTTTTTTACCCTATTGTTTGTATTCCTTCTTAACTACAAAGCCCTCTGAAGATGCAGGTTTTGTTTTATAGAAATGAAAGCTAAATGAAACAAATGTGTTTGGTAGATGCAGTTATGTCATTCTTAAAAGTACTTTTCTTTCTCAACCTGAAAACAAAGTCAGAGGAACTCCTCAATCATGCTTGGAGAGTCATCTAGATGTGGGTAAGAATTTTGAATGCCTACAAGTACCACACATCAACTGGAATCTATTCAACTTTGTACCAATTTGGCCAACATATGGATTTGCCTAGCCACTGGAGAATAAGAGGACTAAAGAGATTGCAGTAGAGTTATATATCGCAAGGAAATAATTTTATTTTACTTAATAACAATAACTTATGTTGAGTTCATAATTCCTACCCTCTTCAAGAAGCCTATAGAAATCAATATGTTCCTGAGTGACAGAGATTCCACGTGTTTCAATGACCTGTGATTTTTTGGTTTGGCAAAAGAAGTAAAAAAAGATATGATTCTGTGAAGAAGGTTATATATGGGAAAGTGACTTACTATCACTTCTGTTGTGCAAAATCTTAAGCTACAGTCATATGAATTACTTGTCCACTCTGCTAACAGTCACATGATCCTCTACTTGTCAAAATCAGGTTCATAGCAGCAGTTCCTTTTGTCATTTCCTCAGTCTTTTGCACAATCAAATTATCTTTATGGAAAATACAGAACTTATCCATTTTAATTCTTTTATTAAAAACAACACACTTGAACACTTAAAGTCACTCATCAGTAGTCATACCAAATATCCACAAGTGATATGTCACAATTGTAACATAGTCCCAAAATTTCTTGTATATTTTCTTTCTGAGGGCAGCCACATAGCGCAGTGGATAGAGTTCTGGTCTTGGAGACAGGAAGACTCATCTTACTAGCTCATCACACACTTTTTAGTTCTGTAGCCCTGGACAAGTCTTTTAACTACATTTGCCTCAGTTTCCTCCTCTGTAAAATGAACTAGAAAAGGAAATCGCAGATCACTCCAGTATCTTTGCCATGAAAATTCCAGATTTAGTCACACTGAGTTGGAAACAACTAAAATGACTGAATAGTAACAAGGAAAGGATGTGAGAAGTTACCCTAATCAACTTTCTTATTTTATAGACAAGGAAGCAAGACTCTAATCTCCAGCTTCTCACTGCAGAAGTAAGGCTTGTAATCATTCTGCCATATTTTTATTTTCTTTTGCATCTGTATATCCTTCCTCCCTTTATGTAAAATGATATCCACTAGACAGAAATATATTACTGAATCACACAGCAATGAATCAGATGGTGAACAGAAAAATTTTTGAATAAAGGTGATATTTAAATGAATGGAGTAGATGACTTCAACAGTGACGAGTAACGGTGTCAGAAAGTGCAAGTATTTCGAAGATGATAGCTAAATGAAAGATTCCTAAGCAGGAAGAGAAATTTCAGCTCCTAGCAATGTTATGAGACATAAGATCTACTCCCATAGCATTTACAAAACTGAAAATAATTTGAAAATTTTCTCAACATTTAGTTCTCTTATCAGTCATTTGCTGAAAGCTTTTTGGTCTTTTTCAATTTTTCACTATATTATAAGAACATAGATATAATGTAGGAAAGGATCTTAAGGAAGCTAGCTGGCACAGTGGAGAGATATCCTGGTTTAGAGCCCAGAAGATTGAGTCCAAATACAGCCTGAAACACTTACTAGCTGTGTGACTGTGGACAAGTCACTTAACCCTCTTTGTATAATGCTATTATTTTTTCACTGTAAATGACAAGAAATACCTTATATTTAAGTTATTGGAGGAGAAAGATGAGTTCTCTACACTTTAACATGTCCACATAGCCATTATGGAAGCATTACTGCAACTCAGAAGAGAATGTGAGACTAGATGTGTTAATCTAGAAGTTATCTGCTTAGAGATAATACTAAGAGCTCCATATTTGAAGCGTAACTAATGATTTGAATCTTTTTAAATCCAATCATGGCTATTCTGTAAATCTTATGATTTAGGAATTTAAGAGAAGACTTCACAATCAGGCTTCACACTTACTCCACAGAAATTAAGTAAAAGTATAATAAAGTTTCACTTTTGCACATTTGTGCACTCCGGGGAAATTTTTCTTTCATATAGAACAGCAGGGAATTTATGGGCAGGAGCAGATTGGGGAGGTGGGCACCACATTCCAACACATGGAAAGCAATAAATTGAAAGTTTCCTAGCAACCACCGTTGCAGGAACTAGTGAAGTTGGAATAATGGAAAGGTTTCCTAGCAACTTCTCTCCAGAACTTCCTTAGAGGTATGGGTTAGGCAACAACAGAAAAAAAGGATGATACATACATTTTTTAAAAAATAAAGGCAGGTTTAAAAGTATTCTGACATATATTGCTCTTATGCAGCTACTTTTCAATACTTAATAAAAGAATTAGTGTTAATATATTTATACGCAGTGTGATCCAAATACGCATGAATTATACTTCATACTGAGGAGCAGCTACTAATACAGCCACACCACATGTAACGTTAGTTAGATTGATCTACTTTATTTTATATTTTAAGACAAATACTTGAACTAAATACTTAAACTAACAAAAATTAGACTACTTTAAGGCAGTACCTTATACCTATCAGATTTACTGACAAGATAAAAAAAGGAAAATGACAAATGCTGAAAGGAATGTAGAAAAATAAATATGCTGATGCACTGTTGGTGGAGTTATGAACTAGTCCATCTGTTCTTGAGAACAGTTTGGAACTCTGACAAAAGGTGCAGCTAATTACACATGCCCCTTCATCCAATATTAACAACATTGATCTGTATCCTAAAGAGATTAAAGAAAAAATAAAAGTACCAAGAAGTTAAAAAATACTCATCACAGCTCGTTTTTGTGGTGATAATGAATTGGAAAATGAGAGGATTCCTGCAAATTTAAAAATCACTGAACCACTTGTGCTTTATTGTTGATGGAACACTATTTTGCTATAAGAAATGAGGGGGAATGGTATCAGAAAAAAAAGAATCCTTATATGAACTAATGCAAAATGAAATGACGTGAATTAGGAGAACACTGTAAACAGCAACAACATTATGGTAATAATGACTAACTGTGAACGAGTCAGCTACTTTAATCAATAATACCATGATCTAAGATGATTCCAAAAGATTCATGATGAAAAATGTTTTCAGCCTCCAGAGAGAAAAGCGATTAATTCTGAAAGCAGATTGAAGGCTGTTTCTAAAAATGCTGCACTTTTCTATGTAGAAAGAGATTATTTAGAACACGAATTTGGATAAAAATGGATATTAGAATATTTTAAAATGCAAATTATTTCAGTGTCACAAATTCTCATCTTCATTGGTGGTGCATACATTCTTTTAATTTTTGAGATGTGATTATTTTTTAAATCAAATCAATCAATTTTAAAATCTATTTTAGTGCTTTAAAAAAAAATAAAACCAACCTCTCATTGCATTTCTTAATTTAATACTATATACAATTATGAAACACAATTTATAATTTTTATTTTATATTTACACATATAACACTCATAATATATATGTACATATATATATATATAATCCAATGTATTAATATCTCCTTTGGCTTTCAGGATTTCTAACTTGACATTTAACTGGGAATTTTAAATTTGTTCTTTTTCTAGTTTTTCCTTTAGTTGGATACCCAATTTATTGATTGGTTATTTCTCTCTTTTATTGATACAAACCTTTAGTGACACAAATGTATGCCTAATTTAATTCCCAAATTTATATTTAATCTCCGCTTCAGAGACTGTAGGATTTTTACTGTGTTATGGTACAAAAAAATGTTTATTTAATATTTCTCCTTTAAAACATTTTTTAAAGTTTTCATATCTTTACACACTGTTAATTTCTGTGGTTACATGTATAACAGAGGGAAGAAACACAAACAAATGTACATTCCTCTCTATTCTCCTTCAATTTTTTCCCAGATATCTATCATGTCTATCTCCTAAAATATATGTGTGTGTAAACACATATTTCCTAGATCATAAGCTTATCATGAAATTTAATTCTACTTTCTAGTTTCTTTCTCTCTAATATCTAATTATGCATGCTTTCTATATGGTATATGTAAACATACATATGTCTTCCACATTGAAATATAAAGATCTTTGAGAGCAGGGACTCTTTTCACAATTTTCTTTCTCCTATTCAAAATTCTGATAGCTGTTATCAGACTGCCCTCTAGGATAATTTCCTTCGTTTTTGAAGGAGTTCAGTATGGGGCTCACAATTTTTTTTTCCTTTCTCACCTCTAATGTCATTGGTATGTTAAGCAGAATACTCTCTGCTCCTAAATTCCAAATACTCTCTATCATCATCACTTAGGAATCTCCAATCTTAAAGTTCTTTCAATCAATATCACCTAATCTGATCTTTAACTATTGAGATCCAGGACACACTTTTTCCTTTCTGAATGAGTTCAATGGCTGACTTATAGCCTTTCTTTATATCCCAATTTTTGTCTACATACTGCAAGACTTCAGCATAATATAGATATTCTTTCATATACCGTAACTTCTCAGTTCCTCAAATATGTCCTTTCAAATCATCTACTTATGTTTCCATATTCGTGAAATAAGAAATTAATCTTATTATGATCTTAATCTTTTATCGTTCAGTATTTTATTTTTTTTGCAACCTCCTAGACCTATTCTTCATCCTCACAACAACATCCATTCCTTCTTGTCCTAAACTTGTCCCCCTTTCACTCCCATTTCAAGGCGGTCACAGCTACATTCACCATTTATGTTGACCATGTTGCTAACCAAATTCAACTAATACTATCCCCTTCTCTCAAGTATTTCGGTTTCTTTTTATCACTAGGTGATCTGCCATTATCCCAGCTTGCATTATTCCCACTCTCCACTCTCTTTGTTCCTATTTACGTGCTACTGATTGCAACTGGAAAAAATTATGAAATCATTAGGAATTAATTCATTTTGTATTTATGACATATAACATCAATTGAACTGTCATTGTAAAATGACAATTTATATCTCCCTAATAAATTCACTAGCCCACTTAACATGGTGGCATTTACAAATTTTCTCCTTCCTCCTCAAACTTTCACTTTCTCTTCTGCCCCTTCCCTCCAGCTGAGAAAAAAAAAGATTCAAGCAATTCACTGAGTTATTTCAGCTCATCCTCATCTCACAACACTCAGATACATTTCTCTACCATCCTCCTTTGTTCTCCTCTAGAATAAAGAATAAAATAATCATCTTATTTCTGAGGCAAATTCTATTACATACGTAAGTGATCCCATTCAATTCTATCTTCTCACATAGACTTCTTCTTCTATTGTCTCCACTCTTTCTCTCTCTCTAAGTTTCAATTTCTCCCTGTTTGTTGGGTATTTCCCTGTTTTCTATGAACATGTCCTCATCTTTTTTCTTAAAAATCCCTCACTTTATCTGTCCATCTCCACTTGTAGAACCAATCTATGCAGACTTATGCATCTAATAACTAGTTAACTACATTGAGGGACATTTATGGTAGTTTGCTTCTCAATAAACTGACCTCTGTATAAACATACAACCTTCATCCTAGTGATGTCTCTTCATCTTAGGAGTCATATACCACAAGCAACTTAAACATCCAGTGGCTAAGGGTAGCAGTCACCCTCTTGCACTTGTTCATTGAAGCTTTTGTGAATGTTGTAACTTTTTGGGTTTCTCTCCTCTTTTTCTGGCTAATTCTTTAAGGTCATCTACAATTGGTGAAACCACTTTCTTTCCTCTCTTTCTCTATCTGTAGTCTTGTCTCCAGTTCATTTAATCATTAGATTGAAACCACTTTCTCAAAGATTACTTTTGATGGGGGTGACAGAGCCAAGATGGCACAGAAGAATCATGCATCTACTCAAGTTCTACCCCCAAAAAAGACATTAAAATACCTGTAAAAATTAATCTAAACAAATTCTAGAATAGCACAAGCCACAAAATGACAGAAGGAAACACATTTCTAGCCCAAAACAACCTGGAAGGCTGATATAAAGGGTCTAATGCACTAGGTTCAGAGTGGAGCACAGCCCAACTTCTGCCACATGAGCATAGATGGGGCTGTAGCAGGCTTCAGGGCACTAAATCCCAGGCACCTGCTGTAGTTTCCAGATTTCTCAACTCACAAATGTCAAAGATTGCTTCAAAAGTCAGTGATAAAACTCTTTCACCTGGTTGAGAAGGGAGTTTGATCCAGTTTTAGCTCCAGCCCAGGGTGATGGCAGCCACTGCTGAAGCAGGGCCAAGCTTATGGAGCTCTCCAGTGTAGAGACATGTGTGATTCAAGCGACCGATCTAGGTCCCAGTCCTGAATGTTGGTCAAGGGAGGAGAGTAAGCTCTGCTGTGTTGGAGCTGGAGGTGGCTATGTAGAGGGAATAGTACTGGGGGTTCCTGGGAAGAAAAGAGCATTTTGAGTGGCTCACTGTACAGAATACAGGCCAGGAGAGGAGAAAAACATCTCTCCTATGACTATGCCACCTTGGACGAACTGAGAACTTAAATGTTCCTATATATATCTAAGAGGATAGCTGAACAAAACCTCTGAAGACTGGGGTAGTGTGCCATACACTTCACAAATGACTCAAAAGTCAAGTAATTTCCCTGGAAAATGCCCCAAAAGGGGTTGATAAAATAATACTATATAGACGTTACTTTTTTAGTGAAAATGTATTTTCTTCCATTCTTTCAGATGTAGAAGACCAAAACATACAACTGGAAGGAAGACAATAAAATCAAGGTTTCCACATCCAAAGCCTGCAAAAAATATGACATCATCTCAGGCTATGGAAGAGCTCAGAAAGGATATTAAAAATCAAGTAAGAAAGGTGGAGGAAGAATTGGAAAGAAAAATGAGAGAGGCTAGAAAATTATGAAAAATGAGTCAACAGCAGGCTAAAGGAGACACCAAACATGCTGAAGAAATTAACACTTTTAAAAGTAAACGAACAGAAATGAAAAAAAAAAAAAACACTCTAAAAAGCCAATGAGAAGAATGCCTTAAATGCAGAATTGACCAAATAGAAAAAGTGGTCTAAAAGCTCGCTGAAAAAAAAAAAAAGGTATTTAAAAATTAGAATAGAGCAGATGGAAGTTAATGACTTTATGAGTAACAAAGAAATTAAAAAAAAAAAAAACAACCAAAAGAATGAAAAAAAAAAAAAAGAGATGACAATATCTCATTGGAAAAACTACTGACCTGGAAAATAGATCCAGGACAGTTAATTTAAAACATTATTGGTGTATCTGAAAACTATGATCAAAAAAAGATCCTAGACATCATCTTCCAAGAAATTTTCAAGGAACACTATCCTGATATCCTAGAAACAGAGGGTAAAATAGAAATGTAAATAATTAACTGATCACCTCGTGAAAGACCAAAAAGAAAATCCCTAGAAATAATGCAGCCAACTTGCAAAGTTTCCGAGTCAAGAAGAAAATATTACAAGCAATCAGTAAGAAACAATTCAAATACTGTGGGAATACAATCAGAATAATACAGGATTTAGTGGCTTCAACATTAATGGATAAAAGGCTCAGAATATGTTACTCCAAAGGTCAAAGGAGATAGGATTAAAACCAAGAATCCCTTACCCAGAAAAAGTGAGTATAAAACTTTTGGAGAAAAACGGAATTTCAACAAAAGAGAAAACTTAGAAGCATTCTTTTTGAAAAGACTAGAGTTGAATACAAAATTTGACTTTCAAACACAGCAATGAAGAGAAACATGCAAAGGTAAACAGGGAAGACAAGCCATGAGGAACTCATTGAATTTGAACCCTTTAATTTCCTATATGGAAAGATGATAATTGTTACTTATGACAACTTTTTCAGTATTAGGATAGAGGAAATATGTATGTATGTGGAATATGTGTGTATGTGTGTGCATATGTGTCAGTATATATGAATATGTATATGTAGGTGTGTATACATGTGTGTATATATATGAAGTGCATATATGTATGTAGGTGTGTATGTCTTTGTATGTAAGTTTCTATTACATGTGTGTACGTATATTTGTAGGTATCTGCACATACATACATGTATACATGCAGTCATTCACACACAAATATAGACAGAGGACACAGAGTGAGCTGAATATGAAGGGACCATACTTAAAAATAAAATTTACTGTGGAATGGAATGTATTAGAAGTATGTGAAAGGGAGAGGTAAAATATAGCAAATCATGTCACCTAAAACAGGCAAGAAAACGATTTGAAAATAGAGGGGAGGAGGGTGGCTATGAAAGGGAATAAGTGAGACTCACTGTCATAGGATTTGGCTTAAGAAGGGAATAGCACATTCTCAGTTGAGTGTGGAAATCTATTTTACTCTGCAGGAAGGCAGAGAAGAAGGAGATAGCAGATGGAAGATAATAGAAGTGACAGAAAATTGGGTAAAGGGATAATGAGAAGCAAACTCTATTATGGAAGGACAAGTCAAGGAACAGAATGGAATAAATGGAAGGCAGAGCAGAGGAAAATTTGGTTAGTCTTTTGTAGTATAACTATTATGGGAATGTTTGGAATGGCTACACATGTATGACCTATATTGAATTGCTTGCTTTCTCAATGAGTGTGTGTGGGGAAGGAGGAAGGGAGAGAATATGGATCTCAGAGTTTTAAAATGAATGTCAAATATAATTTTTGCACATGGAACTGAGAAATAAGATATACAGGCAATGGGGTATAGAAATCCATTTTACCCTATGGGAAAAGAGAGGGGAGGGTGATGGAAGAAAGGTGGGTGTTAAATGGGAGGACAGACTGGAGGAGGGGATGGATGGAGTACATGATGTCCTGGGGTGGGGCATGGGGAGAGATGTGGAGAAAATTTGGAATTCAGATTCTAGTGGAAGTGAATGTTGAAAACTGGAACATAAATAAATTATATTTAAAAACTAAAATTCCAGTGATTTCTCAATTTTCAAATTTAATGTCCTTTTTTCAATCCTCATCATTTCTGCCATCTTTGATATTGTTGATCGCTGTTGATCTTTTCCATGATACCTTCTTCTCTGCATTTCTTTTTCTTTTTATGGTGACACTTTTTCCTGGATCTCCCCTAAACTTTCTAACTGTTCCTTCTTAATTTCTATGCTGAATCTTTATTTTGACCATGTCTACTTCCCTGGATATCCTTCAAGCTTTTGCACTGTACCCTCCTGTCTTACTGCACTCTACCCTTTGTCTTAGTTAACTCATCTGCTCTTACAAATTTGATTATTATCTCTATCAGATGATTGATCCAGCCTTAACCTCTCTCTTAACGTGCAGTGTCATATTTCCAAACTGTCTGGTGGACATCTCAAATTGGATGTGGTATAGACATTTGGACTCAACAGCTTCAGAGTCAAATTGATTTTCCTCAAGTCTCTCCTTCTCAGCATAAAAGGTGTTATCACCTTTAAATCATAATATGTCTCCTTCTCTTCTCTAATGCTGCAACCACTTAGGTTATGACCTTCTCACACAATGTCTGCAAAATTACTATAACTTTTCCTTTGACCTCCTTGCCTCACATCTCTCTCCACATTTTACATATGTCTATTAATGTGATACTCCTAAAATTCATGTATATATATATATATATATATATATATATATATATATATATATATATATATATATATATATATATATATATATATATATATATATATATATATTACTGTCCTCTAAAATATACTCCAGTTGTTTTCTATTGCCTCTAACATCAAATATAGTAGAAAGCTTCAATTTTAAAGATATTCATAACCTTCTCTTTCCTTACCCTTCCAGTCCTATTAAACCTAA
This sequence comes from Notamacropus eugenii, assembly GCF_028372415.1. Classification (NCBI taxonomy): domain Eukaryota; kingdom Metazoa; phylum Chordata; class Mammalia; order Diprotodontia; family Macropodidae; genus Notamacropus; species Notamacropus eugenii. Next base: position 245,303,097 of record NC_092877.1, read on the forward strand.
CTTTTCTCCTCATGCGCTATGATCAAGTAACATTGCCATCCTTCCTTTGCCTAGCACAAGACTTTCATTTCTTGGTTCTCCATTTTTCATCCTGCCCTCCCATCTTCCCCTCCACTGTAATAGGTCTTCTACAGCTATTCATGTGAAATAACTTTCCCCATTCTGACTTTCCCTTCCTTCTGCCCACATTGTACTCTTCTTTTTCATTCCTTATTTTTTCAATGTCATTGCCTCAAATTCACCTTGTAGCCATAGCACCTGTTGGTGTACATTACTTCTGTCTGTACTGTTAGCAATACAATTTTAAGGGTTACAATTATCATCTTCTCACAAATGGATGTAAACAGGTTAGCTGCATTGAATCTCTTATTTTTTTCTTTTCTTTTTTCCCCTGTTTATGCTTCAGTGGGGCCTTGACATTAGCAGTTAAATTTTTGGTTTATTTATGGTTTTCTTCTTATGAAGATTTGAAATATTTCTATTACATTGAATGACCATTTTCCCCATGATATGGTGCACTTAATTTTACCAGGTAAATGATTCTTGGTTGGAATCAGAGTCCCTTTGCCATCCAAGATATTATGTTCCATGATCTCTGATTCTTTTATATTGAAGCTTCCAAGTCCTGTGTCCTGTGTTCTTTCTTTCTAGCCACCTATGGTAGTTTTTCCTTGATTTAAGAGTCCTGAAATTTGTCTATAATGTTACTTTGAGTTTTTATATTAGGTTCTATTTCCTGAGGAGACTAGTGACAATTTTTCCCTCTGGTTCCAGGACATCAGAGGAGTTTACCTTGATAATCTTTTTTTTTTTTTTTGAAAAATGTTATAGAGGTCCTCCTTTGGATTATGACTTTCAAATAGTTCAGTGATCATGATATTGTTTCTCCTTGCCGTTTTTTCCAGGTCACTTCTTCCCATGAGATATTTGACATTTTCTTCCTTTTTTTCATTCCTTTGGAGTTGTTTGATTGATTCTTGATGTGTCATAGAGTCATTAGCTTTCATTTGCCCAAGCCTAATTTTAATGTGTTGTTTTCCTTAATTCGTTATTGTAATTTCTTTTCCATTGAGCCAATTTCACTCTTTAAGGAGTTACTTTCTTCAGTGTATTTTTTGTACCCCTTTTCCATTTGGTCAATTCTATCTTTAAAGCATTTTTCCAAGCTGTTGAATTTTTAATTTTCAAAATTTTCCCATATTCCTTTCATTTTTCTCCCATTTTTCTTCTACCTCTCTTATATGAATTTTAAGCTTGTTTTTCAGTTTTTCCATGAGTTCTTTCTGGGCTTGAGACAACTTCCATTTTATTTTGTAGTTTTGTCCATTGGTGTTTTGAGATTGTTGTCCTTTTCTTGAATTGTCTCTTGGTTTTCCCTCTCACCATCATCACTTTCCATGGTCGGATTTTGTTTTTGATGGGATTTTTTGCTCATTATTTTTAGCCTTTTTCCTTTCTGATAAATTTTGTCTCTGCTCCCAAGGTGTTCTAAGGCTTCTTGTATCAGTAGCCACGGACTTTGAGTGTTTACCTGGTACTGCACTGCTGTTGCCCTGAGGTCAGCATGGGACCCTTGTATCTTGTTCTCTCTTGAAAGGATGGGATGGTGTATCATCCACACAATGTTCACAGCACCAAGGGTGACTATGAATATGCCAACCTTGTTCAGAATCACAAAGTATAACAGGCTCTTCATATAGAAAGCAAAAGAAAAAAACATTTAGTAGTCAAGAAGTCAATACACAGTATCACTGCAGGGGACAAAGCAATTCCCAAGTGTTTCACAAACACTCAGAAACCTAGTTGTGCCTGCTTACCTGTGTACTCTCTCTGTCCACCCTAACTACTCTCAATAACTTACTCCCAGTTCTGCTCCAGCCCTCCTGTTCAACCCCAGCATGCTCCTCCCAACACATTTGACATGTCTGATTTAAGCAAGTCACATGGGCCTATTAATGAATGGAAAAGATCTTCCCATTTAAATTAGCATTACAGGTGAGTGATGGCTGTGCTGTTTTAAGCTGTAGAGGTCTGGCAGCTTATTTAGTGCTAAGCTGGGGTCATAGTAGTGGTGTCTTGTGTGTGCTGAGGCCATACAGCATTTTTCTGCATTTCTCAGGGGCTACGCTAAAGGATTTGGGGGTCTGATCACAAGAAGACGCCTGCCTGATCTGAGTCACACTGAAACATATGTTGGTTTATGGTGCTGAAGTCTGTTGTTTCCTCTGGATATGCTTGAGGGTTTGAGTGTTTGTGTTTGCTTGCTCCACCACATTGGAACTCAGTATCTCCTGTTGGTTTGCTGCTCTGGGTCTTGCTCCTGGCTTGCTGGCATACTTCCTGTCCTGGAATGTGATCCCCTTTTACTGAAATGAGAAGAACCTTTCTTGTCAATCTTCCAAGTCCCCTGAGCTAAAATACTCATCCAACCTGCTTCCCACTAGCTCCACTATTCCAGGATTTATTTTGGGGTGCAATTTTATGGTTGTTCAAAGGTGAATATTGGAGAGTTACAGTGATTTACTGTTTATTTCACCGTCTTGGCTCCTGTAAGTCCCCTGCGATGATTCTATAATAATATCAATTTGTCCTCTTTCTCCTACTTCATTCTTTATTCATAGCAAAAAATTTTTTGATCCTTTTAAAAATAATCTCTTGACTTTGATGCAATATTTCTTTCTTACATGGAAATATTTATTTGACTTCTTTATTGAATATTTTAGAAGTCTATTTTTTGACTATCAATTTCCATCTTCAATTCTGAATTTTTTTTTAATATTTACTCTTGATTTTTCAATTTAAAAAATTCTATATTAGTTTGGATCTTTTTTTTCCATTTCTTCCAATAGCTCTTATATTCCTTGTGACCAATTTATAAGTAGCATACATTTACTCTCTTCTAGGTTTAACATTCAATTTCTTCTTATAGCATTTCTTCATTACACATAGAACTTTCTTTCTTTAATCATATTTCTAGCCTCAATTCTTATATTTGCATTCTGTGACACACCAGGTTCCACCTTCTTCCACACTCTTTAATAGGGGAAGCTGAATCTATTTAAAAGTGGCCCTTTTGGATTCTAGAAGTTATTGTCCATTCAGTTTGCATATACGTATCTGCAATTTTCCCCCACCCTCTGCCATACTTTCTGTCATCTCCTTCTGTTTTCTGGTGACCCACTGTGGATTTTCACCTCATTCCTGTTTCTACTTCCTTTTGCTTTTAAATCCTCAACTGGTAATTTGATTGTACTCTTTTTACATGAACTAGAGTATTCCAAATAGACATGAAATTGCACTGATCTTAGACTACTTGAAGGGTTTTACTTGCATCCTTCCCTTGTCTTACACTGGCCTGCTAAGCCTTTTTAGTATACATCTTGGACTCCTATTCTGTAGTTTACAAATTTATCTTATTGTATACCTTTCAGTTTCAGACTTCTTTACTTTATTTGCATTTCCAGAGACCACAATCCTTACCTGTCACATCATCTCTTGCTAATGTTTGCTTATGTTAGCTGCACTTTTTATAACACTCTCATGACTTCCTTATCCTAGATGGGGTGTTGGAAAAGCATTGATATTTCTAAGCTTTCCCTTTGTCTCCATAATTTAACAACGTGTGTTGTTTAATCCGTCAAAATCTACAATGAATTCAATATCGTAGTAGCTTTTTGTAGCCTCCAGTACACTGTTTATTTTTTTAAGGAATTTAAGATCTGCTTAATAGTCCTCATATTGTGATAATTCACCCCAAATTATCCTCTCATCCTGTATGTCTTCAGTACTAAAGTTTGCTGAAATACATCAACTTACCAAATTTCTCAATTTAATCAGAAATTTTGTGACCTATTCTTCCATAAGGAAAAAAAAATTTGTTAAGGGAAATACTCAAATATTTGATTTTAGCATCAACCACAAGTGTCCAATTTCTATAATAAAAATAAACTAATAAATTATTCTATCATATAATAACTTCTTATCATTTTATCTCACCATATAACTTATTCTTTTCAACTTGCTATTCTTCTTTACTGGGATCTCCAATTATTATATAACTCACTGCACTATTAGTCAACCATTGCTTCTCTAACTTTCCTTATAGCTCAGAAATAGGATTCCATTTTCTGATGCATTCAGCCTCTCATGTAAGCAATTGTTTTCTAATCAATAGCATTAGGGGCACCTGTCAAGGTCTTCTAGGGTGAAGCAATGCTTAATGATCCCAGTTTAAAAGCAGATTACAGAAAAGATAGCAGGTATAATATACTGTAATACATAGATCATTATTTAAATTCCCTTCCAAGGGCTCAATTCTGTGTTATGGCTCAATAAGTTTAGAGGGGATAGTTAGTACAAGCTCCCTTCGGCCTATTTTACTGAACAGTGGTCCACAATAACTTTCTTAACAATATTAACTCTAAAGTAAGCCAGTACAGTTCTACTGTTTCCTCCTCCCAGGAATCCTTTGCCCCCCTAGGCTGTTATTGTTAGAAATCTTATCAATACCTATGATTGTATTCTCCTTTACTCCACATAAACAATCACCTCCAAATCTTGTCATTGTGTTTCCAAGATATTTATCTCCATTCACTTCTCTTTACTGACATAGTTACAACCCTTAGTTCAGACTATAATCATCTCTCCCTTACCCTATAAGAACAACCTTCTAATAGTTCTTCCTGACTAAAATTTATTTATTTCATCTCCAATCCATTTGTCTCACAGGAAACAAAGTGATTTTCCTAAAGTGCTAGTCTTGTTACTTATGTCCCCAATGAAATCATAAATTCCTCCCTGTTGCCTGCAAATTCAAATATAAGCTTCTCTAATTTGCTTTTAAAGTACTTTTGCTATTAATGTAAGGTTAATGGTGGGTGGGAGGAAGAGTTAGATATCTTCTCTGCCTGGGGATAGGCCTCAGATACCTTTTGTTAATTTCTAATGAGGCATTGGGTCATGAAGACTGTGCCCTGCAGCTCTGAAAAATGTATATACACTACATGGTGATGTTTTACTTTGGTGCTTATTTTTTTTGAAATAATCTGTTTGTGTCAGATGAGACTCTATGTAGCTACAAGGAACTCATCCCACCCCAGTTTTGAAAACAAAAAGATGTTGTGGTGTTTCTCTCTCTGGTAATGATGCATGTATTACATATGATCAGACAGTTGGAAGCCTTGTCTATTGCTCTTTCTTTTTGTAATTTTTGCTTGTAATTTCTGTTTGTATTTTCTCTGAAGTTCAGGGTGCTGTCTTTTCCCCCTGAACTAAGAGAATGATATATATGCTTCAATAAAGTGGATTTTTGTCCCCTCAAATGTTGCTTTCCTTTTAGAAAATCATATCTAAGAACTTTGCAGCAGGTACTCTTTTGTATATTGGAGTCATTGCTGTTATAGCCCTTGACAAACTGACCTCAAAACACTTAAAGACTTCAATATATATTTATGCTGTTCAGATAATCCACTGTCAAGAAAACCTCTTATTTTTATTCCTCACACACAATATTTTCCCTCCCATTTCTGCACTTTTGCTCTGTCTATCATGACTAGAACTTTCCATCCCTTACTTCATAAAATACTCAGTTCAAACACTACCTTTTCCATGAATACATTTTTGATGCCATCCACCCAACTAATTCGCCATGCATTTTTATTATATATAGTTATTTGTTGATATGTTTTTTTCTGGTGATGAAATTCTAGTACCTTGATTTCAAACTGTTTCATTTTTGACTTTTTATTCATAACCCTTAGCATAATGCCTGGCAGAAGTACCTATTTTTGTTGTTGTTGTTGACTGATTGTTAACATATCATATACAACATGGAATGCTCTAAAATATATATGTGCATAAATTATATACATATAGGGGTATATGCCCACATCAGCATATGCAAACAAGTATTTGTCCATATGTATATATACATATATGTTTATACTCATATGTGTATACACCCATATAATAACATACCCATATATGTATACGTCTATATATGTTGCAATGTCTCATATATTTGATCTTGATCTGATGTGATTTGATTTGTATAGAAAACTTATAGATAAACAGCTGCTCTGAAATTTACGTGAATGTAAATAAATTTTTAATTATTTTCTTTTATACTTTTAATAAAATCCATCTTTATTTGTTCATTATGTTGTAGAACACCTCAAAGTCTTTAACAGCAGAATGTAAGATTTTGCAATTTCTACGAAGTTGCAATTGTTTTTAGTAAGCATTTGGTGATGCACTACATTTCTGTCACTTGACAGGAGGTGATTAAGTTCAAAAATCTCCTTACCAGTTTGTCAAATAAAGAACAAGGGGCGACTAAAGCACATGCCAGACTAATGGGAATAATATTTTATACTTGGGTTCAGAAATAAACTTCAAAGGTTAAAGATGTTGAGGACAAGGAAAAAATGCATTTGAAGTCTGGGGTCTTTGTGGACTACCATTAGTAAACCATATGACACAGAAGCTCCAAAATGTAGTGTAACATCAGGCTTTGTTGAGCAGCATAATGCAATAAGGGACAGGCCCAATACCACTGTCCTTTTTCTGTCATACCTAGACTATTTTGAGCAGAACTGTGTAAACCAAATTTTATCAGGGACATTGATGAGATTGGAAGAATTGAGAGGAATACCATCAGCACAGTGAAAGAGTTTAAGAACTTTAGATATAATGATCAATGGGGATATTTGGCCTATAGGCAATATAGGAGGAATATGTCTGCCTTTAGTTATGTGTTTTAAGAAGTCGTGTAGGAAAGAAGAATCACAAGTAATGAATATAAACTGTAGAAAACATTATATAGTTGAATATTAGGAAAACTATCTTGACATTCAAAGGTATACAAAAATTGAATAGCCTGCTTGTGAATATAGTAGCTTTCCCATTATTGGAAGTAATCAACCTAAAGCTAGAAAGATAACCATTTGTTTTGTATGTGGTAGAATTATTTTCTTTCAATTTTGTGTAGATCTAGTAGACTGTCAGGTCCTGTATAGCTTTGCATTCTGTGATCTTATACATCAAGTCATACAAGGGTAGCAATCTGCAATTGAGAAGGGAGTTCATGCACTTGGGAAATAACTTTCAAAATAGGAATAAACAACCTTACACTTCTCAAATTCTAGCAATGCATTATTCATACAGAATATTGTAAAAAATTATAAGTAGCTAATTAGTATCAAACATTTTCTAATTATGGGATATTCACTTTATATTTGTGGTAAAACATTTTGAAAATAGATATGGGGACATTGTTTTCTAATGAAAGGGAAAATATGATTTAAAGGGAAAGATGTAAAAAGAAAATCTTATAGACACAAAACTTTACTAAAAATCTTAAAGACATCTTGAAAAATAAGCCAGGGTTGATGTTTTATAATCTTCATATTTGTGATAAGGTGACAAAACATCTGAGCCAATGTGTCTGATAAATATGGTACTCATTTTAGGACAAGGGGAAATATTTTGTAAGGTAAAGTTAAAAATGTTTTAAACTGCTCATGTGAAGAAACTCTTTGAAACTGAAGACTTATAGTTCTTTATGTATCAAACGCCATATAAAAAGAAGCATATTCTTCAAAGAAAATTTATTTAAATTTAGATTTTTTATATTATTTTATAGCATTGTCCTCTTAGCAAATATTCAGTTTCATTTTGTGAATGTGAAAATTTAAACACTCTTCAGAAAAAAGTTTTAAGAGTTAAATACTTATGGGAAGTCAGTGGTAAGTCAAAATAACACTAAAGTTGGAAGGGTCACATTCCAACAGTTTCATGAATACACCTCTTAGCGGTATAATCTTCTACTTTTTCTTTTCTAAAAGTATTTGATATTAAACTTTTATCAGAAGTGTTGTTCCTATTGTGCATTGTTTTATATCTCTTCCTGTTGCCATATTTATTTGCTGAAAAATCCCCATCAAAGTAATCTTGAAAGGAGAGATTGTAAAAAAAGTATAATGCAAATAAATGGATTAAACTAGTTTCTCCTAAATATTATGTACGAAATTACTCAGGAGATAACTTCTAAAGATGGCATAAATTGGAGAGGAGGGGACAGGAGGCAAGATGGCTGAGTAACAGCACTCACATTCTAGAGTGCTGCCGCCAAGCCCAGCCAAATACCTTTAAAAAACGGCTATAAACAAATTCTGGAGCTGCAGAACCCACCGAATGATGGAGTGAAGTAAATCTCCAGACCAAGACAGCGTGCAAAGTCGCCAGAAAGTGTCTATCCCACCATGCTGGGGGCAGGGCACAGTCCACAATGGGCGGCACTGGCACAGACATGACCTGAGCAGACCTTGGGGAGACTGAATCTCTCACACTTGTGGCAGTTTCCAGACTTCAGGGCACCAAAATGTTGAGGTCAAATTGGGAGGTGAGTGGGGGCATCGAGGAGGTGACAGTACATGCCCCCCAACTCCACTGGAAGCAGAGATGAAAAGTCAAGTAAATGTCTGGGGAAATGATAAAAAACCAGAAAAATAATGAGACTATAAAATCTTACTTTGTTGACAAGGAGGATCAAAGTAGGCAAACAGAAGAAAACAAAGTTAAAGTATCTCTATTGAAAGCCTCCAAGAAAAGTAAGAATTGGTCTCAGGCCATGGAAGAACTCAAAAAGATTTTTGAAAATCAAGTAATAGAAGCAGAACAAAAGTTGGGAAGAGTAATGAGAGTGATGCAAGAAAATCATGATAAGCCAGTCAAAAGCATACTAAGGGAGACCCAAAAAAATTGCCTAAGAGAATAAACTTTGAAATATAGACTAACCCAAATGGCAAAAAAAATCCAAAAAAGCTAATGAGGAGAAGAATATCCTACAAAGCAGAAGTGGCCAGATGGAAAAGGAGATCCAAAAGCTCACTGAAGAAAAAAAGATTTCCTTAAAGATTAGAATGGGGTAGGTGGAAGCTAACAACATTATGAAAAATCAAGAAATTATAAAACAAAACCAAAGGAAGGAAAAAATAGCAGACGATATGAAATATCTCACTAGAAAAACAACTTATCTGGAAAATATATCCAGGAGAGACAATTTAAAAATTACGGTACTACTTGAAAGCCATGATCAAAAAGAGAGCCTAGACATCATCTTTCATGAAATTATCAAGGAAAACTGCCCTGATATTCTAGAACCAGAGGGTAAAACGAATATTGAAAAACTCCACTGATCACCTCCTAAAAGAGATTCTAAAAGCACAGCTCCTAGTAGTATTGTAGCCAAATTCCAGAGTTCCCAAGTCAAGGAGAAAATATTGCAAGCCACCAGAAAAAAATAACCAGTGTTGTGGAAATACAATCAGAATAACACAAGATCTAGAAGTTTCTACATTAAAGGATCGAAGGGCTTGAAATATGATATTACAGAAAACAAAGGGACTAAGATTAAAACCAAGAAACACCTACCCAGCAAAACTGAGTATAATACTTCAGAGGAAAAAAATGGCAATTCAACGAAATAGAGGACTTTCAAGCATTCTTGATGAAAAGACCAGAGCTGAACAGAAAATCTGAATTTCAAACACAAGAATCAAGAGAAGCATAAAAGGTAAGCAGGAAAGAGAAATCATAAGGGACTTAGTAAAGTTGAACTGTTTATATTCCTACATGGAAAGATAATATTTGCAACTCTTGGGACTTTTCTGCTTATTTGGATGGTTGGAGGGATTATATACATATTGAGAGAGGGCACATGGTGAGTTGAATAGGAAGGGATGATATGCAAAAAATATTAAAAGGTGGGAGAGGAATATATTGGGAAGAGAAAGGGAAAAATGGAATGGAGCAAATTATCTCTCATGAAAAAGGCAAGAAAAAGCTTTTTCAGTGCAGAGGAAAAGGGGGAGGTGAGACAGAAAAAAATGAAGCTTACTCTCATCACATTTGGCTTAAGGAGAGAACAACATGTACACTCAATTTGGTATGAAAAACTATCTTATACTACAGGAAAAAAGGGGGAGGTGGGGATAAGTGGGGTGTGAGGGGGATGATAGAAGAGAGGACAAATGGGAGGAGGAAGTAATTAGAAGTAAACACTTTAGGGAAGGGACAAGGTCCCAAGAGAGAATAGAATAAATAGGGGGTAGGATAGAATGGAGGGAAATATAGTTAATCTTTGACAACATGACTTTTATGGAAGTCGCTTGTATAATTATATTTTATAACCTATATTGAATTGCTTGCTTTCTCACTGGGGATGGGTGGGGAGGGAGAAAGGGAGAGAATTTAGAACTGAAAGTTTGAAAAACAATTATTAAAACTTGTTTTTACATGGAACTGGAAAATAAGAAATAAAAGTAATGGGATATAGAAATCTGCCTTGTCCTACAAGAAAAAGAGAGGAGATAGGGATAAGGGAAGGGAGGCATTTGAAAGAAGGGAAGGCAGTTTGGGGAAAGGGGCAATCAGAATGTCAGTTGTCTTGGTGTATGGGGGACAGGAGAGATGGGGAGAAAATCTGGAACTCATAATCTTCTGGAAACTAAAAATAAACACATTTTTTTAAAAAAAGAAAAAATGTAAAAGTTCCTATAAATTTCCATTAAGGAACTTTAATAATGGAAAACCAATGAGCATTCTCAAGAACAAGAAAACTATTTTCGATAGGATGAGTCCATTCAGTGGATCTAGATATGACATATGAAATCTACCACAGAAGATGTAGGGCTGAGTGCATAGGTTGGAGAGAATGGATGGGAATGTTATCAAAAAATGTGATCTTGAATGTTTTGAATTCTCCACTGGTGTCGTACTTATTACTTCTGTTTCATGTTAAAATGCTGTCTTGTGGGGCCACTTCCAGTCATCCTGATCTATATTTTGCCAGTGGATCCAAATATCTCAGTAGAGGAGAGTAAGACTGGTGACTACCTAATCCTGCCTCAATTAAATACAGTTCACTTGCAAGTCTCGACATCTCTTTCATGATGAAAGACAAACAAGACACTGTGAGTAGTAGTAATCTTCCCCACTGGGGAACCAACTGGTCAGTTCTAGTTCCTTCCTTCCTTCCTTCCTTCCTTCCTTCCTTCCTTCCTTCCTTCCTTCCTTCCTTCCTTCCTTCCTTCCTTCCTTCCTTCTTCCCTTCCTTTCCTCCTCTTTCTCCTCCCCTTCCTCTTTTACTGTCCAAATAGCGATTCATACCCTTACTTGCAGGTGCTCTCCCCAAAGAAATATAAATTTTGACTGCTGAAACCTAAAAAAATATCTTGGGGTTTTAGGGCTAGATTTCTTTTTTTGTGCGTGTACCACACCTTAAACCAAAATCACTGTGGTCCTCATTGAATGGCCAACAAGATACCCCACCCCATCCCACTTGGTCATTCTTTAGGCCCTGAGAGCTTAAAGTAAGTGTAAATAGCAACTGTTTTTGCTTTGGCCAGAAATCCTGAGGGTCTGCCCTTCTCAGAATGATTTTATTTAATTTTTCGTTAGTTCAAAAGAGGCCATTTATTTGCCACATTTTTACCTAGTCGTAATCATTGATTGGTTTGTTGTCTCAGAAAAAACAGGAAAATACCTTAGTTTAAAAAGGCCAATGCCTCTTATTACATCCTATCACATCTCCACTCATCCTGATATCTTGCCACTGAACCTAGATGGCTCTGGAGGAGAGAGTGAGGTTTGTGACTTTGCCCCGTTCTCCCCCACAACCATCCAATTCACTTGCAAGTCATAACATCTTCTTTTAGATGCCATGGTCCTCTTTAAGAATGCAGGACAATACAACAACAACAACAGCAACAACAACAAAATGCTGTCCTGCATCATTCCTACAGAAAGTTTTCTAGAATAATTTAGTGTGTTTCTTAGAGAGTAGAGTTTTGGGGAAATACTACAAAAAGACATTTCACAGTTTCACAATGGAAACATTTCCCATTAAACTTTTTTGTAGGTGTTTTTTATTTGTTTTAAATTCTGGACAAGATATGCTATTTCATTTGTGTAAAGGAATTATCAGCGAAGAAACTCTCTTTACAAATGCATTTAAGAATACTTTTCCTGTAATTTATACTTTTAGATCACTTCCTAGGGGCAATGACCGGTTATATAATTTGCCTGTAGTCACGCAGCCCTTATGATTAGAAGTTGGATTGAATCAATATCTTCTTCACTATTAGACATGTTCTTTCTCTTCACTACTAACATTGTCTCATTTACTTAGGTATGGGACAATATTTTTTTCAAATGTATGTACTGATTGAAATGAATATGACTAAATAAGGAGCTACCGATTATTAATTTGAAAATCATTTCTGAATTGTCATATATACACCATCAGTGCAGTAAAAGCTAAAAAATACACAAAAACTAAAGTATAGATAAAGATAAAAATGATGACTCCGTGGAAACTCATGAGCTATTCAAACAGAAGTAACATAGAGAAATGGGAAATAAAAGAAATTGACGTATCTATGACATATACTAGAAGGAGTTTCAAGTTGCTTGCCAACTGAGGACATGTTAACCAAGAACATCATGATTTTATGATATAAACATTATGGAAAAGGGTGCTGAAAAATTGTTAGCATTACTGCCATGGTGAAGAGCAGAGACAAGGGCTAGGACTGCAGAAACTTTGGCATGAATCAAACTAGTTAATATATGAAATGTCCCGGGCTTTCTGCACTAATTTAAATCTCCCGGGCTCCCTACACTAACTTTCCCTCCCTGGGCTTTGCTTGGAATCTTACCTCAAGATCTAAGTCTTTGTTGGTCCTCAGACTTCTCTGGCCTCTCCTGTGGGGGAGGGGAATAACTAGACAGAACACCTGAGTTGGCAGCAGTTCACTCTTTAATGGCTACATCACTCTCCCTGGGATCCCCCCAATGCCCCAGTATATCTTTAGGCACCCGAGCTCCTCCCATGTTCCTCCCCGTAGGCGGAGCCTACCCTGTTACTGAGGCGGTCCCAGTACCTCGTAGCTTGCTAGACCAGCTAGCATGCCACGTAGGCAGGTTAACACCTCCAGGTGTCTCTACTTTCCACACAGGAGGCCACGGTCCAGAGCTGGGCCCTAACAAATATATTTATCTAAAGAGAATTTCTAAAGTTGCAAAGATAACAAAATAAGAAAAGGAGTATAAGCTTTCAGTATTTCTACAATAAATTAATATCATCACTGAAGGACCACATTTGTAACTTCATAGATCAGTACCTGGTATAATACAAAAGCAGAAATTTCCTTAATACAGTAAAAGTGAGAACAGCTGGATCAACCTAAATACATATGGAAGAATTCCATACAATTTCAAAGTCGAACGATTGCCTAAAACATATAAGGAAGAGCATGTAAGTTGACATACATATGTGTGTATATACACATATACTGTGTATTCTCCATAAATATAGTATATATTGTTCTATGTGTAAATATGTGTATATATACACACATGCATGTACACACATATAGATACATACGTACATGCATACTATTCTTTATATATTTTAGGCAACTGTGTGTGTGTGAGAAGGAGAATGTGTGTATATGCATATGTGTGTGTGATATTTTATTCCCCAATCAAGACTCCAAAATGGAGTCTCATTTATAAGTTTTTTGATCGATAGAGGCCACCAGGGAGATAACGTGGTTTAATGTGATTCTTACTATCAATTTCAGTAGAGACATAAAATAGGAAAGAAGTGGAGAGAGATGCCAAGAAGTGAGAAAGAACTGACATTTGGCATCAGTGGACCTTGGTTTAAATATTAGACATCTTATCACTTAATACTTTTGTGATATTGGTGGTCAGTGACTCAATCTTTCTGGGACATATTTTCCTCATCTATAAAATGAGGAGCTTAGTCTACACATCTGATACATTCCATCCTAGAACTAAATCTAGGATCTTCATAGTGTCTAACAAAGTAATTAGCTGTTGCAGAATTTTCCATGGAAAACAAATTTTAGTATCTATCCCATAGAGTGGATGAGGCTGTAGAGTTTCCTAATTGTGAAACAAAACATCTGAATCAGACACAATGAGAGTCACTTTCAGGATTTGACACAAATGAGCACTTGGAAAACCATATTACTAATTACACCTTTAGTAAAGATATTAAGAACATTGGTGATTAGGACACCTGATGAAAGTTAGAATAAATGTAATTGAATTCGAAATAGTAAGTAGGCTAGATTGCATTTGGAGATTGTAAATGCTCTTTAAAGATTTCAAGTTCTTCCCACAATTGAAAATCCACTTTTATAACACCGATATTCTTCTAGTGATGGTATATGGCTGTAAGTTATGCACTGTAAGAATCTCCAAGGAAACATTTATGGAAGATGGAAAGATGAATAGTTAGGCATACCTTGGCTTCAACATTTTACCCACAATGTTATAAACATCTGAGACAAGTGAATTTCTTATGTACATAATAGTTTTTAGAATTAATGGCATTGCTAACTTATCAGTTTATGTATCATTACATTGATTCAAATGTAAATGAGCATTTTATTTTATATTCAGAGATCATAACTAAAATAATGAACATCATTCTGAAAATATAATTTATTATAAAAATGTAACAGGGTGAGATTTACATTAAGAAAGCTTAATTCATGTGCATCATCTGTTAAAATGTTGTTTGTTGTAGCTAAGGTATAACATTAGGGTAATATCTACATTTGAATGAATGACCATTTTGGAAAAGTGGAGAAATTATTGGTTAGGAGAAAACAATAAATTTTAAATATTTCATAAGCTGATGAGACATTATTGTACATCCATAAAATTAAATTTTCACAATAATTTTTTTATATGTTTTCATTTAGGATTCCAGTATATTTTATTGTACAAATGAAAATACAAATTGTTGAGTTTTTTATAGCGCAATGATTTTTGTAATATCTTTTCCTTAGAAATTTGATCATCATGATAATATACTGCTTTGTTTTCAAAAATTTGCCTTTATTGCTAAGTGATTTATTACTTTATCTTCAAAGAAATACTGAGTTTCTGGTTCTGTTATGTATAGTAATGCTGGCTATCATCTGGAAATGATGTTTCCCATTAAAGAATTTCTAGATAGCAGCTTTTTTTCTTAAAGCATCTAAAGTCTTTAATCCAGAGATGCTGTTTTTTAATCTCAGGTCTGTAAACTAGTACTTATCTATCTAGGTATATATCTGTTTGTCTATGTATGTATATATGTATTTGTCTATTTATCATCACTAATTATCAATATATATAATTATATCCATAGATATAGATATATCACTATATTTAGTAAAGTTGCTTTTAATTAAAATTCTGTGTATCTTGATTAATTCATTTAAAAACATTATTCTGAGGAAAGGTCTAAAATCTTCATGAGAGTGCCAAAGACGCCCATGACCAAAAAAATATGTAAGAATCTGTACGTTAGTATTTCTTTTTAAGAGTAATTGATGCATTTCTTTATATATATATATCTCTCTCTATATATATATATGACAGTCATTTCCTAACAGCCTTCCCTTCCTGCCTCCTATATAATCTTCTTTTGTAATAGGGAAGCATTATTGTGTACATCAGATAAATCAATTAACACAACAACCACTTCTTTCAAAAAAGACTACATTCAGGATTTGTTCTTCCAGCCACCTCATAACAATTTCCTTTTGAGAAATGAAATGTTAATTTCATCATTTGCTCTCCAGGAAAAGACTGTCATTTTGTATAGTTTTCCTCATTTGTATTTTGGTGTTTTTTTTTATTTTTTTAATTTCAAGTAGTTATTTTAGTTCTGGTATATAGTGTCTTCTTGCCTTTATTTTTGTTTTGTGACATGTTATACAAGTCTTCCTACATATATCTGAATTGTTCACATTATTTTTTTTTGCAACCTTATAATTACTCCATTCTTTGCTTAATAGGTGATCACGCACTTTGTTTCCAGTTGTTTTTTGTCTTAATGTTTTCTTGTTATCCTAAAAATGAAGCTGTCTATAAGTTTTATGGGACTTTTAGGCCTTTGATTTTTCAACATATGTAAAACAATAATAGAATAACTATACTTTAATTTTGGTAACCTTTCTCTCACAATTTCAAATTATTTTTTTAAGGAACTTTTGACTGATCTATCTTTTCTGACAGTGTTTTAATTATCACATCCTTCTAATTCCCTTCTAACAATGTCTGCTTAGGTGGCCTATCAATTTCCATTTTGACCTTTAGAGGAAACGTTTGATAACCAGATTATTTGGTTACTTGACTTCACTAGGGATTATTGAACATTATATTTTCTTGATGGTATGTATAGGATCATCATTTTAAATATTTCTATAATCTCTTACAATACCCTATTGGTCTCAGAATCTAAGAGGTTATATCAGGTTATTTGATCCCAGTATTCTTGGCCTGAAAATACTGTCGTTTTACAGATCTCAGATCTCTTTTTAATTTTTTTCCCTCTCATCTCCTATTACCAGTCTTCTAGTTCTCACTAATATGAGTATAACTTACTTTATGGTACTTTTCTTATAGGGAAGCTGGGTGAGACAGTTGATAGAACATAGGAACCATAGTCAGGAAAACTCATCTTCCTGAGTTTACATCTGTCCTCAGACACTATATATGTGACCTTGGTTCAAACTGTTAGCCTTAGTTCCCTCATCTGTAAAATGAGGCAGAGAAAGAAATGGAAACAACTTCAGTATATTTTCAGAAACAAAACAAACAAACAAAAAAACCAAAACGCTAAAATTGGATCACAAGCAGCTAAATACAACTAATAAGCAAAAAACAACAATCAGCTTATCCTCTAACAGTTCTTAAATTTAATGCCCTGATTCAAATATCTTGTGCTGTTTTGGATTAGAAAACACTAAACATCCCTCATTTTAACATGGTGTAAAATAATGTAATTGGCTTAAATTACAGAACTCCAATCTAGGGAACACTGGAGTCCTCAGAAAAAAATATAAATCACTTAAATTATTATTAGAAATGACATTTAATCAGAAGTTACATGTAAAGTTATTAATTTATTGCTAAAACATTGGTATTTAGTAAAATCAGACCACAATGAATCCATAACAAAACTTCAACTTTTTTGTTCTTTTTAGATTTACCAGAATATTTCTGGTATCAAAATATTCATCCACACTTTTAATTTACAAAAACCAAAGCACTGATCAAAAGTATACTCCAGATGTTTGTCAGCTTCACGTTCAGAATTCCTGTCTCATATTTTGAGGAAATGCTTTCAAGTCAATGATAATTTAGTGCTTTTGCATACACACTCTATCAAATGCATTACAGAGAAATGGCAAATCAATATAGATTTCTCACTATATTGTTGTAACCCAGATATGAGCAATTTTGTAATTGTTTAATAAAAGAAGGACCATATCATAAACTGTGGGTTTTCAGTTACTTTTTATTGTTTATGTCAAATGATACAACCTCCAAAAAAACCCCAATTAAAAATAACTCGAAAAACTCTACTTTTTGTAGTTGTCATCTAGACTCTGAAGACTTTCCTTAAAGGTGGAGAACCTGTTAGCTCATGAAGCACCCCATTTTTGACAACTCTGTATTTTAGGGAATTTTTGTTGGATTTTCTTTCCTTTGACTTGTTTTATCTTTATAATTTCTCCCACTCTCCGTGTCTGATTCATCTTGTACTATTATAGTCTAATATATGTCAATACCTCAAATGTTTTAGCATATTTTACATATTAATATTTCAAATACAAGAAGATAGCCTCTCTCAATTACTTCCCTCATTGCCTTCTTGAATATTCTCTAGGTTAAACACTTCTCTTTTCTACACTAAATATTTCCATTTACTTCAATGAATATTCATGTGGCATAGACTCAAGACCCTTTACCATTTCATTGTTCTCCTCTGAACACTCTTCCATTTAGCAATTCTCCTGGGGAAATGTATGCAAACAGACAAAGTCAATTCCTTATTACTGGAAATTAAAGTTCTCTTAATACTATCCATGATTATGTTAGCTCTTTTGATTGCCAAAAACCACTTGATATATTAAATGAGTAGTTCATCAAAACCAACAGAATATTTTAGGGGCAGGAATATTTGTTTTCATTCTATCTAATAATTGTAAAGAAGAATATTCTCCTTTCTCTTATTTTTTCTTCTGCCTTTCCTCCTAATTTTCTTCCTTATTCTTCCTCCTCCTTGTTAATCTTCTCCTTTTCTCTTCTCTTCTTCTTTGTTACTTTTTCTCATCCTTCGTTCTCCTTCCCCTCTCTTCTTCTTCCTTTTCATCCTCTTCCTGTCTTCTTTTCCCTCTTCTTGTTCTTGTTCTTCTCTTTTCTCTCCTTCTCCTCCTTCTATTCCTCAAATATCACAGCAAGTGATTTAGCAGTTGTGTTTGTTTTTTTCATTTTATTCATTCATGTGTTTGCATGTTTATTTGTTATCTCTGGAGCTTATAATCCTTTCCAGACAGATGACTTGAATTCCTCAAAGGAGGGAAACGAGTACTTGTTTCTTAATAATTTTATTATGATTTTTTCTAGTTGACAGGTAATACTTAAAAATAGAAATAAAATAAAAATTTTTATAAAATTTTATAATTTTATTTTATTTTATAAATAAATTAAAAATTTTATAAAATTTTTATACCACCTCTAATTTGTAATATTTAATCAGCCTATGTGCCCTAAGCATTAGAACAGTATTTTTTTTCACTGCATTTCTCTAATAGGGATAAAGCAAACAACCAAACAAAAATAATTTCCTTTATTTTTTCTTACGTCTAATATTACTTCCATGATATCTTGCATTATTTTGAATTCAGCCTGTGCTATATGCTCTTTCAAATACCTGTGTGTATATACATAACCATGCATACA
The DNA here is from genome assembly GCF_028372415.1 of Notamacropus eugenii. NCBI lineage: Eukaryota > Metazoa > Chordata > Mammalia > Diprotodontia > Macropodidae > Notamacropus > Notamacropus eugenii. The sequence goes on from NC_092877.1 coordinate 245,321,934, forward strand.
TACATACATATACATATATATGTATATGTATTGCAATTTTTATTGGTTGGCAAATTATTTTACATTCACAGTATTCTCTTGAGGAGTTTTCTTCTCCTCACTAGAACTGTTTTCCTTATATCTTTAATGATCTAAAAAATGTCTCACGTCTCCATGACTAATTTCACTGTTAAATTAAAATTATTGTATGTTACCTAATTTTATTACGAATCATTTGAAACCAGCTACTATTAAGTCTTATATAACGTCAGATAGCGTTGTGTTCTTCCCTCTCTCTCTCTCTCTCACAGATTCTAAGAATAAATTCATCCTTAAATTGCCATCATTTCCACACCAACATCCACTTGTTCAAAATTGGTTAAAATCTGACCAAGAATATGACTTAACTTTCTTGGTTTCTTTATCTTTTGAAAGATAAAGTTGTTAAAACAAACAAAATAAATGTAACTGTTTTGCTTTTGACAGAGAGAAAATTCCATGAGGTGACTGGAAAATTGATATTTTTCATCATAAGCATGCCATGTCTTTATGCCAAGTTCAATACAATTTCCCACTACTTCATTTCTTTTGTCTTTCTGTTTGGTTGGTGTGCAGCATAACGCAAAGACAAAACTGCATCTGATTGTCCTTCCAAATCTGATTTATTTCCAGTCTAAATCTCTTCACTATGATTCCATGCTCTGCATTCTAGAATTTCTCAATAAGTATGTTGTATTAATATGCAATGGCATTCTCCTCGCATTTACTTTTTCTGCTCCTTTTAGGTTAGGTATATTTAACCAGATCTATATTTCAGAAATGAGTTTTGTGACCCAAAAAGAAAAATAGAAAACAGAAAGATCAATAGATTAAAGAGTTGAATGGAGTAGGTTTAAGAAATTAGTTGAAACTATAGCTACTATTATTTAGATTTTGAAAGTGAGGAAATTGAAGTTTTAAGCAGTTGAGTGGCTTTCCCAGGGTTAGAAAGTGATAAGTTTGAGAGGCAGAAATTGTATCCAAATCCTGCATCATCCAGTTTGAACTTCATATATGCCACATTCTCCAAGCTGCTTGACAGTTCCATGTAGCAAAAACTGTCTACATAGGCATGATGTTTCAATGTGGTCTCACCAATTTTAAAGTGATATTTCTCTTATTCAAATTACAAAAAAGTGAGCTTTTATCTGAACTACTGATAGTCAGAATCTCTGTTATTTTACTGTTTATTTGTCTGTGGTCTGTTCCTGCTGTAGATAAAATTTAAAAAGGGAACAACATAATCCAAGAGAATTATAACTATTTATATTAATAATTGTTGGTAATGTTAAATTAAATAAAATGTTGTAATGATTAACAAAATTTTAAGCTTAGAGTAAATCAACAAAATTCAACAACGCAAGTAATATATTTTCCAAAGCTCCTTTAGTAAAGGTCAATAATTTCTAAGGAAATTAATATCAACAAATGACATTCTCTAACTTTATGACCTTCAGAATATAAGTAATAAAGATTTTTGTTATTTTTTGTTGTACACATATAATCTTGCCCCTATTTTGTAAGAATTCAATATTTACATCCATGGGGGTGGAATACAAAAGTCTCATTCCCCTGACCTTGCAAAATTCAAAAATTTTCTGATTTCTCTAGCTTTAATGGTCACTTTCAGAAGGAATTCTTGATGGTGATTCAAAGTTCTACATTAAATATTTTCCTGAAAAGTTGTGTGAATAAATCACTGGAAACTATGATTTGGAAAAGCTATCGTGTTGAAGGAAATGTTCACATTGATGAGATTACATAATTAATGTAGTAACTGAAGATAAAGTTACAGTGTGCATGTGTGGTCTCTCTCTCTCTCTCTCTCTCTCTCTCTCTCTCTCTCTCTCTCTCTCACACACACACACACACACACACACACACACACACACACATACACACACACATTTCCTTTTGTAAATATTATCTTTTAGCCTACTCTGTAATAGACAAATCCATCTGATTCGACCTGTTGATTCTAGTCTCCAGTTTTTTCTCCCTGTCTACAACAATCTCCCCTCCAGTCTTTCATTCTCTGATCTGTCAAAGTGATATAACTAGTACATAGATTTGGTCATGCCATTCCCCTGTTCAAAATTTTTTTTAGGTACCTATTTGCCTCTAGACAAGTACAACCTCCTTTGATTAACATTTTAATGTTAATGGTTTTGCCAGCTCCACAACCAATGATTTTAAAATATCCTCTTTTATAGTACTATTTGGTTTAAATATCTTCTTGTATAATATTACTTCTATTATATGAGTAAATTCCTCACATTACATCTTCCCCAGAAAATAGCCTACTTTGTTTCCCTGATAAACAATATTCTAAATTCATCATCACATAGATTTGATTCTCCCTTTCATCTTTCAGAATTCTTTTCTGCACTTAGTTCATTTCACTTATCATATGAGGCCTTTTGTAATCTCAGTGTTTGCAGCTTTGCCACATCATACATTATTGCTATTTCCTATATTTGCATTGAAATAAATTGAATAACAAGAAAAAAATAAAACAGAACAACAAAACTAAAAGTTTAAATAAAAGAAATTAAATTTGGAAACATAACAGAAACACATGTATTTATAGAATGTGGAGTGAATCAGTGGCATCCAGACAGTCCCATAGAAATTGGGACTTGTCATAAGGAAGTGAGCTTGAATATTGTTTCAGATCTGGAGTAACTGTGTGATCCAGGTTAAGTCACGTAACCTTTCTACATTTCTCTTTTTTATTTGTTAAATAGAAATATTATATCCCAAGATTATTCCAAAGTTCAAATGAGATACCATGTGTTAAATGATCCTTTGAAATTTCAAAATATCTCATAATGCTAATTATTATTCTATCAGCAATTTTATCATAATTGTCATTATAATTATAATCTGTTTGATGTTATATCAAAATAATACTAGAACAATGACTATCATACGTAAAAATACCTTTAAAGGGATGATTGTGTGTGCTTCTGTGTGATTTTACTTGGACTTACAATTTCTTTGTATAGAGAATTCTTGGTGAGATAACAGCCTCTCCCAATTCAGGTCAACAGGGCTTTTGCAATTTATATTCTTAGTTGTTTGGGTTATTGCGAGGTTAAATGATTTATCCAGCACTGTTATTCCAACTTGTGTCAAAAGTTAGACTCTCTGTACTGGCTAACAGATTGAGTCTATGGCCACTATGCCATGATGTTTCTCTTTCCACATGAATAATATTTATAAGGTCCATTTTATTTTCTTTTAGTGATGGCAGCTTTTGATGAGGAGGAGGATGATGTAATTAAACCACTTATATATTCTTTTATTTTTGCAAAATCGTTTCCTAACACTCACCCTGGAAGTTTGTTCCATGGTTTTACAAAGTTTTATTATTCCAGTTTTACAGAAGAGAATCCTGAGGCTTGAAAAGTTTAAGTGATTCTCATTTGGTTAGGGAGCTGGCAAATATCAGAGCCAGGATTCAAAGTGAAATCTTTCAAATCCAAGTCCATTACACTTTCCCTTACACTATACTAGTAGTGCCCAACTCAAATAGAAACAAATCCTGACAAGTTGTATATTGGCTTAGAAAACCACAAATTAACATTATTGAACTTGCATTGTACTTTAAAAAAAAATGTTGACCATATCCCAATTGCTTACCATTTGTGGCTGATGGCACAAGAGTACGAATGTGCTATACCACATTATCTTTTGGTAAAGAAATAACGAAAAAGTAGACATGAATTTTGTGATTCAGATAGTTTTGTACTCTAAAATAAGAGATGGCATAATGTCAGTGCTAAGTCGCGATTAGGTAAAAAAGGAATAATGGTAAGTGCATATGTCCTCACATGACATATAAGCAAAGATATCAAAATTAAAATTAATGACAAATTTATAGTATAAGAGGTCAGCATCCAGTAATAATATGCCAAATGAAAAGAACTTAATAATTCTTGGGGATGTTTTGCATAGACTAATCCACAGTAGCCAAAATTTGGTACTGGTAAATACAGTCAAGTCAAATTCCTTGTCAAAGTATAGAATGGTTATCATTAGTGTTTATTAACAATACAAGAACTGTAAAACCGAGATGAGGTAAAGACAATTAAAGGACGTCCAGTTCAAATGGATTGCATAAAAATTACTAAAGTCATCATTAATTTACTTCTGGAAGGGCTTTAAGAAACCTTCTAATTCAACGCCCTTACTTTAGAAATGAAGTTAAGACACAGAAAGGTTAATTGATTTTTACACAGTCACAGAGCTTAAACTTCAGAAGCTGTATTTAAACCAATATCCTATTACTATAATATCAGTTCTCTTTTCAATACATCATTTACCTCCTTACAAAATTCTTGAAAAATATGTCATCTATTCCAAAAGCAAGACTATGGCATCAATAAAATGCAAAACTTTTGGGAAAGGTGATTAATGGAGAGGATTCTGGGAGGATAGTGTAGTAATTTAGAAAATTTTAAACTCTCAAGACTTTCCTCCACAAAAGAGATAAAATAATGCCTCAGGGCAAACATATGTAGGTGAAAAACAAATAATAAGAAAAGAAATAAGAAAAGGGGCAGAGGTCCTGCTGGGACAATGGGAAAAGATCTGAAGAGATATCCCTGGACTCAGTTTCTTCTTGATGAAAAGTAAATACCTCCAGGCTCCTGACTGCTAAACAGCAAGCAGCAAGCCTTGAGGTTAGCTGTGTTGGAAGACTGCTGTGGCTAAAGCCAAAGAACCTTTACCGACATTACAGTGAGGAGAATTGTATATCTGACCTGGAGAAGATCTTGGGAATCTCTGCTGACCAGCAATGCCAGACTCAACTGTCTTCTACTTACACGGTGGGGGCCAGAAGGTACCAGCACAATCCTAGTGAGTTCAGAAGCAGAGGAGCAGGGAAAGTCCTGGCTGTGGGTAAGTACAGGAAGGTAGAGGTCTTGGTTTGAATTCAAGGCCAGAGGGGAGAGCTGAAGAGGATCTGAGGCCAGAAGCATCATTCCCCATAGCACAGGACTAGAGCTGATTATAAAAATTAAACTATTAGAAAAAATGCACAGACAAAGAAGACTCCATCAATATATAACTGTTATGGTAGTAAAGACAAGACTGGAGTTCATCTTCTGAGGAAGATACTGAAGCATAGAAAAATTCTTCTGTTCCAGAGAGTAGTGTCAGATAGTCACTTACCAAAAAGAATTCATTGAAGAACTTAATAAAAACTTTAAAATTCAAATCAGAGAGATGGAGGGAAAAAATCAAAAGAAAAATAAGAATAATCAAAGAAAAAACAAAATTATGAAAAGAAACCAATTAAAAAAAGAGATCCAGATTCTCATTTAAATTACATTATTTTATTCGTTTTCAGTGTTCTACAATCACTTCCACATATCTTAGATTTTTTCCTCCTATTGCCCCTCCTTCCTCATTCCCTCTCTGAGAGGACATGCAATTTTACACAGGTTGTACACATACATTCCTATTAAATACATTTTCGTCTTAGTCATGTTGCATAGAAGAAATAAAATGAATGGGAGAAATAAAAAACAAAAAATAATACAAAAGAAAATGATCTGCTTCATTCTGTGATCAAATTCCATAGATCTTTCTTGGGATGTGGAAGGCTTTTTGCCTCAAGTGTCCAGTGGGAATTTTTTAAGTCCTTGCATTGCAGTGAAGTAGGAAGTGTACCAGAAAAATTCCTTCCACACTGTGATTGTTGCTGTGTACAAAGTTCTCCTAGTTCTGCTCCTTTCACTCAACATCACTTCATATAAGTCTTTCGAGGCCTCTCTGAAGTCTTCCTGTTCATCATTTCTTATAGCACAATGGTATACCATAACATTCAAATACCAAAAGTTATTCAGTCATTCCACAATTGAAGGCCATCCCCTTGATTTCCAGTTTTTAGCCACCATGAGGAGAGCTGCTATAAATGTTTTGTACATGTTGGACCCATTTCAATTTTTATGAAATCTTGGGGATACAATCGTATAAGATGTATTGCTGGGTCAAAATGTATGCACATTTTTGTAGCCCAGAATGTTTGGATTAGGTCACAGCTCTACCAACGATGAATTAGTCTTCCAACTCTCTCCCACCTTTTCCAACATTTATCATCTTGCTATTTTGTCGTAATAGCCAATCTGATAGATGTCATGTGGTACATGAAAGTTGTTTTGACTTGCATTTCTCGAATCAATAGTGATTTAGAGCATATTTTTTCATATGACTATAGATAGCTTCAATTTCTTCCACTGAAAGCTCCCTCTTAATGTCCTTTGTCCATTTATCAGTTGGGGAATGGCTTGTATTCTTATACATTTGACTCAGTTCCCTATGTATTTTAGAATGAGGCCTTTATCACAGACACTGCAAAAATTCTTTCCCATGTTTCTGCTTACCTCTTAATCTTGGTTGCATTGGGTTTATTTGTGCAAAAACTTTTCAAGTTAATGTAATCAAAATTTTCTATTTTGCCCTTCATAATGTTTTCTCTTGTTTAATTAAAAATTTCTAAATTTTCCAAAAATCTGATAAATACTTAATTCCTTGCTCCACTAAGTTGTTTACAGTATCAGTCTTTATACCTATATCATATATCCATTTAGACTTCATTCTTGTATACAGTGTCAAGCATTCGTCTATGCCCACTTTCCAGATGAATTTTGGTATTTTTTTTTTTTAGCTCTAGAAAATAATAATCTGAGAGTTTGATTGGTATGGCACTGAAAAAGTAAATTAATTCAGGTACAATTGTAATTTTTATTATATTGTTCTGTCTACCCACAAGCAGCTGATGTTTTACCAATTATTTAAATCTGGCTTAATTTATGCAAGAAGTGTTCTTAATTGAGTTCATGTAGTCCTTGAGTTTGTTTTGGTAGATATGGTGCCAAATATTTTATATAGTCTACCTTAGATTTAAATGGAATTTCTCTTTTTCTGTCTTGTTGTTGGGCTTTTTCACTAATATATAAAGATGCAGATAATTTGTGTGGGTTTATTTTGTAACCCTCAACTTTGCCAAAGGTATTCAATATTTGAAGTAGCTTTTTACTTGAGTCTCTGTAATTCTCTAAGTATATCATCATACCATCTGTAAAGAGTGATTACTTAATTTATTCTTTGCCTATTCTAATTCCTTCAATTTCGTTATCTTGTCTGATTGCTACAGCTAACATTTCTAGTACCATATTGAATAAAAGTGGTGATAATGGCATCCTTGTTTCATCCCTTACCTTATTGGCAATGCATCTAGCTTATCTCCACTACATGTAATTCTTGCTGAAGGTTTTAGGTAGATAATGCTTATTATTTTATGTAAAGTTCCTGTTATTCATATGTTCTCCAGTGTTTCCAGGAGGAATTTGTGTTGCAGTTTGTCAAAAGTTTTTTCTGCATCTATTGAGATAATCGTGTTGTTTTGCTTAGTTTTGTTGTTGGTATGATCAATAAGGCTAATAGTATACCTAATAATGAACCAGTCCTGCATTCCTGGTATGAATCCTACCTGATTAAAAATAGTATTCTCATGATCAGTTTTTGTATTCTTTTTGCTAAAATGTTACTCAAAATTATTGCATCTATATTCATTAGAGAAATTTGTTTATAATTTTCTTTCTCTTTTTTGCCTCTTCCTGGTTTAGGAATCAGAAGCAATTTGTTTTATAAAAACAATTTTGGGAGAACTCCTTCCTCAATTTTCTCAAATTGTTTGTATAAAATTGGAATTAACTGTTCTTGACATGTTTCATAAAATTCACTTGTAAATCCATCTGGCACTGGAGATTTTTTCCAAGGGAGTTCCTTGCTGACTTGTTGAATTTTCCTTTCTGAGATGCATTATTTAAGCATTAAATTTCCTCTTCTCTTATCTGGGAAATTTGTATTTTTTAAACTAAAAATGCATCTCATGTATATTTTCGAATTTATGAGCATACAGTAAGGCAAAATAATTTCTTTTTTTTTATTTAACTTTTAACATTTATTTTCACAACAATTTTGGGTTACAAATTTTCTTCCCTTTTATCCCCTCCCCCCACCAGACCGAAGCTTTCTAATTGCCCCTGTGACCTATCTGCTCTCTCCTCTATCCTCTCTCTCTGCCCTTGTCTCCGTCTTCTCTTTTGTCCTGTAGGGCCGGATAGCTTTCTTGACCCCTTAACCTGTATTTCTTGTTACCCAGTGGTAAGAACATTACATTTGGTCCTAACACTTTGAGTTCCAACTTCTTTAGCTCCCTCCCTCTCCACCCCTTCCCCTTGGAAGACAGGCAGTTCAATATAGGCCATATCTGTTTAGTTTTGCAAATGATTTCCATACTAGTTGTGTTGTATAGGACTAACTATATTTCCCTCCATCCTATCCTGTCCCCCATTACTTCTATTCTCTTATGGTCCTTTCCCTCCCCATGAGTGTCGACCTCGTATTGCATTCTCCTCCCCATGCCCTCCCCTCTATCCTCCCCCCCCACCCTGCTTGTGCCCCTGTCCCCCACTCTCCTGTATTATGAGATAAGTTTTCCTATCAAAATGACTGTGCATTTTATTCTTTCCTTTAATGGAATGTGATGAGAGTATACCTAATGTTTTTCTCTTGCCTCCCCTCTTTATTCCACCACTAATAAGTCTTTTGCTTGCCTCTTTTATGAGAGATAATTTGCCCCATATAACTTCTTCCTTTCTCCTCCCAATATTTCTCTCTCACTGCTTGATTTCATTTTTTTAAGATATGATTCCATCCTCTTCAATTCACTCTGTGCACTCTGTCTCTATGTATGTGTGCGTGTGTGCATGTGTGTGTGTGTGTGCTCCCACCCAGTACCCAGATACTGAAATGTTTCAAGAGTTACAAATATTGTCTTTCCATGTAGGAATGTAAACAGTTCAACTTTAGTAAGTCCCTTATGACTTCTCTTTGCTGTTCACCTTTTCATGGTTCTCTTCATTCTTGTGTTAGAAAGTCAAATTTTCTTTCTATCTCTGGCCTTTTCATCAGGAAAATTTAAAAGTCCTCTATTTCATTGAAAGACCGTTTTTTCTCCTGAAGTATTATACTCAGTTTTGCTAGGTAGGTGATTCTTGGCTTCAGTCCTAGTTCCTTTGACTTCTGGAATATCCTATTCCATTCCCTTCTATCTCTCAATGTAGAGGGTGCCAGATCTTGTACTATCCTGATTGTATTTCCACAGTACTTGAATTGTTTCTTTCTAGCTGCTTGCAATATTTTCTCTTTCACCTGGGAATTCTGGAATTTGGCCACAATGCTCCTAGGAGTTTCTCTTTTTGGATCTCTTTCATGTGGTGTTCTGCGGATTCCTTGAATATTTATTTTTCCTTCTGGTTCTAGAATCTCAGGGCAGTTTTCCTTGATAATTTCATGGAAGATGATGTCTAGGCTCTTCTTTTGATCATGGTTTTCAGGTAGTCCCAGAATTTTTACATTGTCTCTCCTGATTCTATTTTCCAGGTCAGTTGTTTTTCCAATAAGATATTTCACATTATCTTCCATTTTTCGAATCTGCAGGGTATGTTCTGAGATATCTGTCTTTCTCATAAAGTCCTTAGCGTCCATCTGTACATTCCAGTTTTGAAAGGTCTATTTTCTTCAGTGAGCTTTTGCATCTCCTTTTCCATTTGGTTGATTCTGCTTTTGAAAGCATTCTTCTCCTCATTGGCCCCTTGCACCTCCCTTGCCAACTGAGTTAGGCTAGTTCTCAAGGTGCCAATTTCTTCAAGATTTTTTTGGTTCTCCTTTAGCAGGGAGCTGATCTGCTTTTCATGCTTCTCCCTCATCGCTCTCATTTCCTTTCCCAGTCTTTCCTCCACCTCTCTAACTTGATTTTCAAAATTCCTCTTGAGCTCTTCCATGGCCCGAGCCCACTGGGTGGGCTGGGACACAGAATCCTCGATTTCTGTGTCTTTGCCTGATGGCAAGCATTGTTCCTCCCCATCAGAAAGGAAGGGAGGAAGTGTTTTTTTCTCCGAGAAAATACCCTTCAATAGTTTTACTTCTTTTCCCTTTTCTTGGCATTCTCGTCAACCAGTGACCTGACCTCTGAATGTTCTCCTCACACCCACCTCGCCTCCTGGTCCTCCCAGCCAGCGTTTGGGGACTGAGATTCAAATGCTGCTTCCCGCCTTAGGGTTTTTGATGGGGGCAGGGCTGCTATTCAGTGTGAGAATTAAGATCAGGTAGTCAGGGGCAGGGCTGCCTCTCTCCCTCAGTTCCCTCCGGGGGTTTATGCATAAACCTTCCACAATGGATCCAGGCTCCCGCCCGTTTGTGGAGCCCCTGTCTGTAGCCGCCTCTCGACTTCTATCTCCTGGGGGTGCCTGAGCCACAGGGGCACCCCATTCCCCTCTCAACCCGCCAAATGGACTCTCTCACCTAATCCCGGCAGTCCCCTGTTGGTGGGGGGGCTTGTAACGTCGCTGGAGATCCCGTCTCTGGAGCCTTCTCGGATCTGTACCTCTCGGAGCCGCGGCCGCCGCCACCGCTGCAGCTCCGGGCTGGGCACCGAGTCTGCAGCATGATGGACCTTTTGCGAGAGGTTTGCAGGTCCCTCTGTGGGTGGAGGGACCTGCGTGGCCGCTGGAGATCCCTTCCCCGTAGCCCTCTCGGATCTTTTCCTCACGGTGTTGCTGCCACGGCAGGGCTGCACTCTGCTCCCCGTCCCGGCGCCCAGTCCACTGCGCAAAGGACCCCCCGCGAGAGGTTTGCAGGTCTCTCAGGAACAGAAATCTCCCTCGCTCCAATATTCCGTGGTCTCTGGGTGCAGAATTCACCCTGGGTTAGTCCCCTCTGCCGTTTTGTGGTTTGTGGGTTCGGAGCTATGTGTATGTGCGTCTTTCTACTTCACCATCTTGGCTCCGCCCCCCGCAAAATAATTTCTTATAATTGTTTTAGTGTCCATCTCATTGGAGGTGACTTCATCCTTTTCATTTTTGATATTGGTAGTTGGGTTTTCTTTTTTTTATTCAAATTGACAAAAGGTTTATCAATATTATTTGCTTTTTCATAAAACTAATTCTTCATTTCACGTATGAGTTCAATAATTTTCTTAATTCCAATTTTGTTCATCTCTCCTTTGGTTTTCACTATTTCTAATTTGGTATTTACTTGGTAATTGTCAGTTTGTTCTCTTTCTAGCTTTTTCAGCTGCATGCCCAATTCACTGATCTCCTCTTTCTCTTATTTATTCATGTAGGCATGCAAAGACAGACAATTTCCCTAAGAACTACTTTTGCATATCTCAGAAGACTTGGTAGGTTGTCTCATTATTATCATTTTCTTGAATGAAGTTGTTTATTGTTTCTATGATTTGTTTTTTAACCCACTCATTCTTTAGGACTAGGTTATTCAGTTTCCAATTACTTTTTGGTCTGTCCTTCCATGGTCTTTTATCACATATAATTTTTATTACATCATGATCTGAGAAGGATGCATTCACTACCACTACCATTCTGCACTGGATTGTGAGGGTTTTATGCCCTAGTACATAGTCAATTTTTGTATAGGTGCCATGTACCACTGAGAAAAAGGCATATTCCTTTCTCTTTCCATTCAATTTTCTCCACAAATATATCATATCTACCTTATCCAGGGTTCAATTCACCTCTTTAAATTCCTTCTTGTTTATTTTGCCGTTAGATATATCAGGTTCAGAGAGGGGGATGTAGAGGTTGCCCAGTAGAATAGTTATTCCGCCTGATTCTTCCTGTAACTCCCTTAACTTCTCCTCTAAGAATCTGGATGCTATACTACTTGGAGCATATATGTTTAGTAATGATATTGCTTCCTTGTCTATGGTGACGTTTACCACTGTATAGATTCCTTCCTTATCTCTTTTGAGTAGATTTGTTTCTGCTTTTCCTTTCTCTGAGATTAGGATTGCTACTCCTGCTTTTTTACATCAAACGAAGCACAATATATTCTGCTTCAATCTTTTACCTTTACCGTAGTTGTATCTTCCTTGTATCAAATGTGTTTCTTGCAAACAACATATGGTTGGATTAGGGTATTTTTTTATCCATTCTGCTAACAATCTCTGTTTTTATGGGAGAGTTCATCCAATTCACATTCACAGTTATGATTGCTCTCTGTGTCTTTCCCTCTATCCTCTTTCCCTGCATTGTACTTTTAGTTATCCTTTCTCCCTTCCCCTTCACAATAGAGTTTTACTATTTGACGACTTCCCCCCTCAGTCTTCCCTTTCTTCTTTCAACCCCCCTCCCTTTTACTCTCCTTTACCCTTATTACTTCATCCTTCCCTTTTACACTTCACTCCCTTTTCTTTCTTCTTTTTCCTCCTACTGCCTATATAGCTAGTTAGATTTCTGTACTTAATTGAGTTTGGTGCTCCCTCCTTGAATCAAATCCAATGACAGTAAATATCAAACAATGCTCGTCTCCCTTCCCTCTTTCCCTCTACTTTTATTTAACTTTGTGCTTCTTCCTGTGATATAATTTACCTTTTTCCATCCTCTCCTTTTCACATCTCCTGTTATTATCTTCTGGCACCCTTCAGTCACATTTTTATCATCACATAATTTGCATTATACCTTCTCCCTCTATCTATGTATATCCCGTTTACATATCATGATAAATACACACTTCTTCTGATTAACTAGCATCATCTTCCATTATATGGATGGAAAGAGCATGCCCATATTGAATAACAACTTTTTTCTTCCTGTTTACCTTTTTATGCCTGTCTTGAGACTTTTGTTTGAAGATCAAATTTTCTATTGAGACCTGGCCTTTTCATCAGGAAGGACTAGAAATTCCTTATTTCATTGAATGTCCATCACCTTGCCTGAAATATTGTGTTCAACTTTGCTGGATAATTGATCCTTGGTTGTAGTCCTAGCTCCTTTACCTTATGCAATATCATATTCCAGTTCCCTCGATCTTTAAATGTAGATTCTGTAAGGTCCTGTGTGATCCTGACTGTAACTCCTTGATATGGGAATGGTTTCTTTCTGTCTTCCTGTATTATTTTCTCCAACCATATTCTCTAACGATCAATGATATTCCTTGACGTTTTTAGTTTGGGATCCTTTCCATGAACTGAACTGTGAATTCCTTTAATGACTATTGCACTCTGAATCTAGAACTTCTAGGCAGTTTTCCTTAGTGATAACTTGGAGGATATTGTCCAAATTATTTTTTTTTCATTATGACTTTGTTTTAGGCCAATAATTCTTAGATTTTCTCTCCTGGATCTATTTTCCATGTCAGTAGTTTTCCAATTGGATATATTACATTATCTTCTGTCTTTTTATTCTTTAGATTCTGTTTGACTTATTCTTGATTTCTCATTAAGTTATTAGATTCTACTTACCCAATTTTAATTTTGATCAAATTGTTTTCTTCAGTTATGATTTGCAGTTCCTTTTCTATCTCACCAATTGTTCCTTTTCAGGAGTTGTTTTATCCTTCTTGCTTTTGTTCCTCCTTTCCTGTTTTTCCATTTTCTTCCCTTAGGTTTTGTGCTTCCTTTTCCATTTATCCAATTTTTTTTTAACCCTTCTCTGATTTCTTTTCTTATATTTTTAAAATCATTGACCAGTTTGTCTTCTATTTCTCTCATTTGGCTTTTAAAATCTTTCTTCAGTTCTTCCAGAAATGCTCTTTGTGTTTCAGACCAGTTGGTATTTCCTTCTGAAGTTTCAGATGGGAGTACATTCTCAATGTTGACCTCTTTGGTATTCTTGCTTTGGTCCTTGTCCCCATAGAAAGATTCTCTGGTCTTTTCTGATTTGCTTCTTACTCATGATTGTGATGATCAGCCTTTTCATTGATTTTAAAGTAGATCTCTGCTTCTAGGGCATAATGGGCCCTCTCTCAGAGTTCTTGTGCCTTGAACTTGAGACTTTGTGTGTTGTGGCTCCTACTTCTTTCAGCTAGAAGCTAAAATGCTGCAGCTTACCTGGTGCTGAGCTGCCTGGTTTCAGAAAGTAGAGGCCACGTGAAGTCTTTCCGGGTTTCCCTGGAATTACCCTGGAACTAGCTGCATTAAGTGTGGGGGACATGTGTTCTGGCTACAGCATGTCTACTCTGTTGAGGTAGAGAATAGGCAAGCTCAGTAGTTGGTGATCAGAGCTGCTTTAGTTTCTTCCCAGTTCCCATGTGGTGATTAGTCATGCCTAGGGTCCTGGTGTTGGCATTTGGCTGCTCCACACACACCCCTCCCCCCAGGCTCTGAATATTCTCCTGATTTGATGAGTTGAGGCTTTCTAGGATAGCTCTGGTCCTGCACTGGTCCCTTCAGCCACAGGAGGAGGGACCCTCCTTAGCAATTTTCCTAGCCTCACATGCTAAGAGACTGTTTACACTTTGGCTGTTCCCAATGTTCCAGGATATTTCTGGAAAAAATATTTTATGGCTCTTTCAAGGTCAACAAGGGGAGGAGGTGAGCCTTTATGGATCACTCTGCCATCTTGACTTCTGTGATTTCAAGTAGGTCACTTACAGCCATTTAACTTGTGAACGGATAATCTCAGGAGCAGCTGCTGCAGATACCTGGGGCTTCTCTGCTCTCACTTGCTCAGTTCTTCTGGTCTCTCATCCTGAACTGATATGCCCTAGATTCCCCAGTGTTGACACTGCCTCAGACTATCCAAAGCTTTCTGACTGACCCTGCTGTGGCAAGGACATGCTGGTACAGCCTGTGCACTCTTTGCTGTGTGCACTTCCAGCCCTATGTGATACATTCTTCCTGTCGATATTTCAGTCTGTCCTGGTCTGTGAATATGCCACAGTCTGTCTCCTATTGGGTACTACCACTCCAAAATTCGTTCACATTCTCTTTTTAGAGATATCAGAAGGAGTTTATCTACGAGTTTAGGTGAGCAGGTGTTCTCATTCTGCCATCATGGTTCTGCCTCCAGATCCGGATTCTTAAAGAAGAAAATGAGTTCTTTAAAATCAGAACTGGGCAAGGGATAAGCGAGCAAATGTATAAAAGATGAAGAAAAATATATCAAAATAAAAAATGAGAAAAATAGAAGAGTATTTGAAACATCTCCTAAGAAAAACAACTGATATGGAGAGCACATCAAGACGAGAAAAACGAATAATCATGCTACATGAAAGGTATTATAAAAAAGAATATTAACGAAATAATACATAAAAAATTAAAGAAAATTGACCAGAAACATTAGAACAAGAGAGAAAAATAGAAATAGAAAAAAATATTCACCCATAACTACCTGAAAAAGGTCCTATGAGGAAAACTCACAGGAATATTATATTCCAAATCTGAACCCTCCAGTTCAAGGACAAAATATGATGAGAAAGAAGAAAAAGAAACAATTTACATAGGGAAGTACAGCAATTAGAATCACACAAGAACTAGAAGTGGTGACATTAAATGATCACAGGTCTTAGAAAGTTATGTATTGAAGAGCAAAAGAACTAGGCTTCTGGTTGAAAATATCATATCCCACAAAGCAAAGCATAATTCTGAAACTGCACAACAGAGAAAAAAAAGTAATTCAACACAGAAGTAAAGAAAGCAAAATTTTCAACATAACACATGCAGTTAATACATAATCCCCTCAAGAGTTACAAATATTGTCTTTCATGTAGAAATATAAACAGTTCAGCTTTAGAAAGTCCTCTATGATTTCAATTTCCTGTTTACTTTTTTATACTTCTATTGATTCTTGTATTTGAAAGTCAAATTTTCTATTCAGTTCTGGTCTTTTCATCAAGAATGCTTGAAAGTCATCTATGTCATTGAATCACCATTTTTTTTTCCTTTGAAGTATTATGCTCAGTTTTGCTGGGCAGGTGATTCCTTGTTTTAATCCCATTTCTTTTGACTTCTGGAATATCCTATTCCAAGGCCTTTAATCCTTTAATGTAGAAACTGCCAGATCCTGTGTTATCCTGATTGTATTTCCCTGATTCTTGAATTGTTTCCTTCTAGCTGCTTATAATATTTTCTCCTTGACCTGGAAACTCTGAAATTTGGTCAAATTATTCCTAGGAGTTTCTCTTTTTGGGTCTCTTTCAGGAGGTGATTGGTGGATTCTCTCAATATTCAATTTGCCTTTTGGTTCTAGAATATCAGGGCAGCTTTCCTTGATAATTTCATGGAAGATAATGTGTAGATTCTTTTTTTGATCATAGTTTTCATGTAGTCCCATAATTTTTAAATTGTCTCTCCTGGATCTCTTTTCCAGGTCAGTTTTTTTTTTTTTCCAATGAGATGCTTTATATTATCTTCTATTTTTTCAATCTTTTAATTTTGTTTTGTAACTTCTTGATTTATCATATAGTCATTAGCTTCCCTGTCCTCCACTCTCTTTTTTAAAAAAAACAAAACTATTTTGTTCAGTGAGCTTTTGACCCTCCTTTTGCATTTGACTAATTCTCCTTTCTAAAGTCTCCTCCTCATTGACTTTTTGGACTTCTTTTTCCAATTGAGTTAGCCTATTTACAAAGGTGTTACTTTCCTCAGCATTTTTGGTTCTCATTTATCCAGCTGCTGACTCGCTTTTCAAGCTCTTCCATGGCCTGAGCCCATTTCACATTCATTTTGGAGGTACTGGAGGCAGAAGCCTCTAACAGTATGCCTCATTCTTTCTCATCTGAAAGGATGGAGGAAGACACCTGTTCACCAAGAAAGTAACTTTCTAGGGTCTTAATTTTATCCCTTTTTTGAGTGTTTTCCCAGCTATTTACTCAAAATTTCAACCATTTTTCAAGTGGAGGGTCCTAGTGTTCCTCTTCCCCCCAGTACCATTCTCAGGGCTGAGATTCAGATCAGATGCTCAGTTCCACCAAGGGCTTTAGGCAGGGGTAGGGCCAACACTCAGGGGTGATGTTCAAATCAGCCCCTCGATTCCCCCAGAGGCTTTATCTGAGCCTCTTATACAATGGACCAAGCCTGCCCCTTCAGCCAATGTAGCTGCCCCTGGCTTGCTGCTGCCCCTGCCTGAGGCCAGTGCTAGGGGGACCCAGCTACCCTCTCGCCCACCTAGGAAAGCCTTCTCACACTGACCTTTTAAGTTTTATTTGGAGCTTGGGTTGATAGATCTGAGACTCTTCCGGCTAGTATTCTGCCCCAGTGTTCTATTCTGATCCTGTTCCTTTCCATGCTGTGGGGCCAGGGCTAGGCTCTGCTCAGTGTCTGGTGGGATAGACTTTTCTTGTCTGCCTTCCAGGTTACCTTTGGCTGGAAATTTCTTTCACTCTGTTGTTATGTGGCTTTTGCTGGTTTAGAATTTGTTGAGAGTCTTTTCTTACAGGTGTTTTGTGGGCTGTGAGGGAAGCATGAAACTGTAAGGGTCTTTCTCCTCTACCATCTTGGCTCTGTCACCCTAAATGATATTTCTTGAAATGAAAAGTTATTTCTATATATTCCAGATAGTCTCCCACTTTCTACTGAACAGATGATTTTTCCTTTTATTTTATATTTAAGTTTATGTGATTTTTTTTCTTTTCTTACTATGCATTAAAATTGTAATACTTTTTTAAAAATTAATAAAAGAAATAGGTGTTTAATACAACCTGACCATCTGATATCTAATTAAATCAAACCTAAAATATTTCATGGTTATTTGAGAATATTATCCATCAATTCAGGTTACCACATTTATAAATGATTTAGTGCTCAGAAGGTGCTATGATTAAAGCATTTATTACCATATAGGAAATTTGGCTTTGATCTTTTCCTAGTCTCTGTGTTTTCCATCATATTTCAAAAAATAATTACTGGGCTTATACATGACATAATTTAAAAAATAACATGCTCATGTACTTAGATACTCCCACATGGGAACATGATTATTTCCACTACTTTGAAACTTGATAAATGATTATTCAGCAATCATTAAAAACTGGACAGATCAATATGTAACATGAACTAACCATCCAGATTTGATGGACTATTCTTGTCTTTTTGTTTAAGAAATGAAAGGGAAATCCAAGTC
The DNA here is from genome assembly GCF_028372415.1 of Notamacropus eugenii. NCBI lineage: Eukaryota > Metazoa > Chordata > Mammalia > Diprotodontia > Macropodidae > Notamacropus > Notamacropus eugenii. The sequence goes on from NC_092877.1 coordinate 245,339,891, forward strand.
TTATTTTACCACTAATTCTGTCTGAAATAAATTTTGTCCCTAAGGAAATATCATCTGGTAGTACACATCTGGTATAGCAGCTGGTACTGATGGCATGCCTACAGAAATCTATAAATGAATTGGCCAAAAATTAATGGAAATTGATGCCTATTTAATTCATTTAAAAGTAGGGGTAATTCCCATGAAATCTTAAAATATATTGATTGGAAATGTATCTAAAGTCAAAAAAATAATGTGTATTGTTCATAACTTCAACATGTACAACAGATTGTGAGGAATATACAACTGATTCAAATTTTCTAAACTATTTCTTCATATCAAAGATCAAGAAGTTTTTTTTTGCTTTTTTTCTTAAGACTTTTTTTTAGCTTTCCACAAACCTTTTTATTTCCACATTTCAAAAATTTGTGATTTTCCCAAGATGCATTTTATTTTTGAATTAAAATGACACCAAAAATGCATCACTTCTAGCAAGACAACATAGTAATGAGACTTGTTATACTTGCCTAACTTGTCTAACTAATGATATCCATAGAACTCATAACATGATCTACACTTCACACTTTTCTAATGTGACTGTACCTGCCAAGTTTTGTGCTTTGTTGACATAGGTAAGATGTCAAGGTCCAGTTTTATGGGATTATAAGGATAGTATCATGAAATCTATAGCTTTGGTTCTGCAGATGGGGAGCTGTTAGTCAGTAGTAAAGTCAGATATCAATTCTAACACGTTAGTAAAATAAACATTCCTAAAAAGAAGCAGTCCAAAATATTCATGGTTTTCATGAAATAGAACATAAAATAAGAACAGAGGAAAATAATTTGAAATTACAGTGACATACGTTATAAACCAGATGATACATAAATTGGCTTAATTCACAGAATATCATATTTTTAAGGAGCTACAGAAGTCTTCTAGGTGAACCTATATTTGTACTCAAATACTTGCATTAATTTCCTCTACAAATGATTTCAAGAACTAGCTTCAATACATGAGGTGGGAAATTCACTGCTACTTGTGGTGATTGATTTTGCTTTTAGACAATTCTTACTTTATGTTATTTGGACATAAACTCTACATAAACTCGACCCATAAGTGCTAGCTTGGTATTTTGATATCAAGGGTAATTAATGCAATCATTCTTTCACATCACAGACTATATAACACTCTAAGTAAGGTCTCTAGTTGAATATCTTTTACATGTATGTACAGGAAACTACATATTTTTGCTCTGGACACCTATCTTCCTCCCTCCGAATATCACTTGCCACCCTTTTCTGGAAACTTGCACACTCCACATTTCTGCATGTAGAACAATGTTGATCATTCTTTTTAATTCTCTATATGTGATATCAAAGATTATATCAAAGAAAAAAAGAGTCCACTCTATCTGTATAAAGCTCACAATTCCCTTATGCCTCAATGAGCTACCATGGTGAAGAGATAATACTCAGCAAAAAAATGGAGATAAGGGTTTGAAAATATAAGTCTGCTGAATCTAAGTTAACTTTATTATGGGACCATTGTTGATACCTCTTTTCTTCTCCTGAAAGTCTTTCATAACTGAAGTCTGGTGACTAAAATCTAGTAGTATCCTAGGTCTTCAAACACCTCTTCCCTCTTACCTATTTGTCTATGCTCTTGAGTATCTTTTTATAAGCCTTGGTCCTTCACTTGTCTGATTCAAAATATGGTATAATTAAGTCTGATTGTTATATGCTTTACTAAACAAAAAACGTAACAGAACTCTGACAGAATGAATGACTCCAGGAGAGTAGTAGGAAGGAAGCGATTATCTGTACGTTAGATGCAAAATTTCAGCAGTTCACAAAGGTTCTATCAATGTAAAAATATGACTTTAACTAAGGCCTGAACCAGGAACCTAGCGCTACAGAAAAACTGATGATACTTCCTTGAAGAGTTATGCATCTTCAGCACAGGTTAGGAGAATTGTCCTGTACTTCCACTCACTTAGTGTTTTCTGGTCCACCACTGGCCAGAAGCTTCTAGTTCTTTGAATCTAGGGGGAAAGATGGGATGATACAAATTATTTGCCCCATGATACAAAATGTGAGAGACCTATAATGAATTGTCTCCTCCTTTCTGGTTGTACACTTTTGTCTCTCCTTTGCTACCAGAAAGCAAACTCTCTTCCAGCAGTGGCTCTTTGTGGTCCTCCACGCCCTTCCTGATGAATGACTTTACAAGGATCAATGATTGCTTTATATTAGAGCAAGCGGTAAACTACAGTGGATCTTTTTTTTTTCTATTGCACATGCCAGTGCCTAATTTTGTGCTGTTTAATTGACAATTATTTTGAGAACTGATTAGCCATTTACTCCTGATGGGGCCTGTGTTTCTGCCCACTGCCCATTGCTGTCTGCTGACCAGTGGTTTTGAGACTAACATCTGTGCACATTGCTCCAGGCCAGCATCAATTGGTCTTTTTTAGGAGTAATATCTTAACCACCTGCCACCCCCATGCAAATTAGGCAACCTTTTAAAAATATTGTGACATTCTTTAATATTTTATTGAATCAGGGGATAAGAGATTTCAATGAAATTGCTTCCTCATCACAGGAGAAAAATGCATTTATGAGGAATAACAGATGCATTTGTTGCTTGGCTGATGGATCAAAATGGAAAACTCAACAGGGGAATCTCCTTCCTAGGAATCAACTTGAGGTTTCCTCAGTGACTCCTCTTATTACATATCCTTCTTCTATCCTTAAAGAAATTTGCATTTGTTAGCCATTAAATTACTTATGAGTATGTTATTTTGTTCCACTTTTGAAACTAAATAACAAAGATTTATTCCTAATAGAATTTCTGTCTCTAGATTCTTAATAAATATTTGTTAATTTATTGTTATCTTTACACAACCTAAGTGAAAATTCATAATAATGATAAAATAAATTTTAATGAAAATAAATAATGATAAAAATAATATTAATGTTAATAATATAGTTAGCATCTACAAAATGGATTAGGGTTTTCAAAGCATTTTAAAATTGCCTCATTTGATCTTTACCACGATAGTGAGAGTTATGTTCCATTATTATTCTCACTTGACAGATGAGCAAACTGAGGCAATCAGAAATTTAGTGAAGGAATAGGTACCCAATGAGTACCTCAGCTTGAATTTGAAATAATTTTTCTGATTCCAAGTCCAAAGCTATTTCTAGATTATAAAATTTTTGAGATAAAGGACTGTGTTTAGTCATATAGCTTAAGTATTTAAAAGTAATAGCTTACACCATATAGTATTTTAGTGTGTGTATTCATTCCTTCTCATTCATTCAGAAGTTCATTCAATGAATAAGCACTTACTGTGACCTTACAGATCTATAATATTCTAAAGATCACACAAAAGTCAGACAATGCATATGCCCTGACCTTTTGAAACCTTCATTTTTGTAAGGGTGGAGGCAGAATTAAAGTGCTATTATGGAGTACAATATATAATCATTAAAAACATACAAGACAAAAATGTTATAGAAAGTGTGAGGGGAAGACTGTTATTAAAAAGGGAACTTGGGAAACTTTCACATAATTGATCACATTTCAGCTGATTTAAAAAAAAAGAAAAAAGGAGGCAAAGCAGTACAAGGAGAACCTTTGAGGCCTCTCTGGTAACAGTGTGGAGAAAAAAAAGACATGGAGGTTGGAGAGAGCAAGATATATTTAAAGGGTGAGAATCATTCAGAATGTCTAGAGCTTAAACTGTTTGAAGAGGAATAAGTAGTATGAAATTAGCTTGGAAACTGAAGAAGACTTTGAATTTCCAGACTTTAGAACTAACAGAAAATGTCTTTATTAGTTGCTCCCTTTTATTCTTAGTAGAAAACCAAAGAAAAATAACAAGCATAATGCTAACAAGTTTTAATCTCTGAAATATGAATCATATTTCCTGTTATTTATTTGGATATTTTAAGAGCTTCCATGCCTAAAACTGTTTATTTATGTTGAATATATTCTTATTACAAAGTTAAATGACACTCCATTTAAATTAAAGTCATAATCACAAAGCATTAATACATGTATAAACTTACAGAAAGATAAAAGTGTTGAAGACAGAGAGAGGACGGGCAGACATGAATTCATTTTGGAAAGAAGCATTAGCAATTAACTCTTGTGGAAATTAATCAACAAAACATTCATTTGTTAATACTTACATGGTCTGAGAGTTCAGAGACCATGAAGAAAAAAATGCATCTCATAGGTTAGCAATTTTATTCATATATTCAAAGATAAAAAATCATTTTATAGGCAGTGCATGAGACATTCAAAGCTATGTTCTTCCATGTGTTAAAATTAATCTTGATATGCATATATTTATGGATAAAGCAAAAAATGGAATAAAATTTAATGTTTACATCAGAATTTTTATGACAATCAAAAATGGAGGAAAAGATAAACAAATATATATATATATGAATTTCTATAAAACTATGTTTCTCATTTCTATGTATGTAAATATTTGTTAAATGTCTACCAAATGCCAGGCTCTATGCTAAGCAATGGGAGATAAATATGAAAAATGGAGACAGTCTCTGCCCTCCAGGAGCTTATAATTTAACAAAGCAGGTCAAAATTGTGGGAAATGAAGATATGGCTTGTTTGTGAACGTACTTTAAATGGAGTCTTTGGATTTGCCCCAGCCTCAGACAGGCAAAAGACACTAAGGGTCCTGAAGAGATGTGAATACCAAAGTTAATTCAATCTCATACACATTCATAAACATCCTTTCTTCCTTTTTTATTTATTCCAGTCTTTTTGCATAAAATGACTTATATGGAAATGTTTTACATAATTGCACATGTATGACCTATATCACATTGCTTAAAGGCTCAGGAAAGGCAGAGGAGAGGAATGGAGAGATATAATCTGGAACTCCAAACTGAAAAAAAAAGAATATTAATTTTTACATAGAATCTTGAAAATTAAAATGCTATTTAATAAAGAATTGCGATTGAAACAACCATCTGACTGAGAATATTTCAAGGTATAGAACAAGTACTTATATGGATACTACATAACCTCTACTAATTTTGTGGTAAACAGGCTTGATTCTTTTTCTGGGGGTAAAATTAGATGACCTCTAAAATCATTATTAACTCTAGTCTTATATATTTAAAAGATTTTTTTCCAGATGTGTGCTTGAATTCCCCACACAAATGTGCCTTAACCTTAACGATTTCAGAAGGAATATAAATCGTAGTAGTCAAATGGAACTTCTTTTAGGTCCTTCATTAGCATCGCCCCTAAATAGGAAAGACTCACTTCCTGAGTCCTACTCCTGAGTGTCTTTCCTATCTCTAATTAATCAAAGTGCCAGTTCTCTTCCTCATCTCTGCTCAAGCTTTGGAATTGTATTTGACATCTTCCTATATTGTGACACTATTTTTCAACTCTTAATTCTTCCTCATTATCTCTTCAAAATGTTCCCTTCTTTTCATTGCACTCTTGCAATCAGTGATAAGGTTCTCATTACTTTTCTTCTGTTTCGCAATACTAATTTAAATGATTTCTTTCTCTCTAGTTTCTGGCTTGATCAGTTGATGGTATACATTACCCATCATTTATCTTACACAAGCCCATCCCTGATTATGTTACTTTTCTACTGAAAAGAAACAAGAGATCAGCATTGTCTACACAATGATTACTATTCAAAATCTTTCTGTGTTAATCTACCTTCACAGTGTTGTCTCATGCTACTCCCCGATAAGTAAAAACTGGTCTAAATTATCATTAATCATTTGGACTTTCCAATTAATATGTGTTTGCTAATGTTCATGCTTCCAATGTAAATTCCATCCTTGTCATTTTCTTCTCCACCAATTAAAATTATATTCACCAGTTTTCTTTCAACTCATATATTAGCTAATTCATGAAATCCTCCTTTATTTTCTGAGACAGAAGTGATCTAACTCTTTCTTGGACTCATATAACTCTTTATAACACTTCTATAACAACCAAATAAAGTAATTTCTTAGCTTGTAATTTTATTAATACTCTCAAGTAAGGTATAAGTAAAGTAAAATAGAATAAAGAGCAAAAATTCAATTGTAAGAGCCCACAACAATAACTAGCATTCCTTTCAACCAAATCATTTCAGAGTTCCAATCGTAGTTTTGTTTGAAAATCCAAGTGAAGTGAAAGAAGTCTTTTACAGTTTTGGATAATTTAAATTAGCTTAGGTAGAAATCAAAGATAACCTCACAGATCATTGCTGTCCAAAACCATTGCAAATATTAATTAAGGTCGTATTGCTTATATTGAACAAAAATTTGTCTCTTGGCAATTTCCTCACACTGTTGGGAATTTCTTTATGTTAACTAAGCAAATGCAAATTCCTAGTCATTCTTTCACATTACAGCTCTTCACTTGTTTGAAGGGAGACACCTTTTCTCTCTTAAATCTTCTCCTTTCATGTTAAATCTCTTAGTTCCTTCAACAGATGCTTATAGGACATGGCTTTCTGATGGTCCTTAAAGTCTTGCTTCACTTCAAAAAGAAATCATTATTGGTCTATATTTTTCATTTGTAAAACAGATGTAATAAAGGAAATTTCCTTTTATGACTGTGGAGCTCAAAAAGCAAAAAAAAGAGTTAATATTGCAACATGTGATAAATTGTATTTTGCTAAATAGAATAATGTGTAAGAACAACAATTATGATATATTACTGCTATTGCTAATTTTGTTAATGTAGTTAATTTTTCCTTAAATATAATTTTGAAGGCAAATCCTAATAAAATGCATAAATTCTGCTAAAATAATAGAGTATATGTGTAGGATATCTAGTATATATAGCATTGAGAATGAATATCAGTTAAGGATCATTCATTACTCTGTATGCCATTTTGGAAAGTGTCCACATCTACAATAGTGAAGTGAATGTAGTAGATCCTTCCTAACTCTAATATTCTATAATTCTAAGATAATTTTTTTTTAAAAAAAGAACCATAAAGCTATTGAATCAAGGATAGACTCTATCCTTTAAAAAATCTTGCAAAAATATAAATGCATGTCTATATGTATATGTGCATGTATACATGCACACATGTGTATTTCTGCATGCAAACACATGCATATACATGCACACGTACACATACCTGTATACATGTATACACGTATGTATGTGTCTGTTGTTGTTGTTGTTTTTGTGTTTGTCCTTCATTCTCAAAGATGACCATGAGATCAAGGCAATTATATGACTTGCAGTTGGCTTTGATTTGAGTGCGAGAGTGCTGTGTCGGGTCACCAACCTCACTTTCTTCTCCTGAGCCATCTAGGTCCAGTGGTCTGATATTCATCAGAATGACTGAAGATGACCCAGGATGCAATGTGAAACCCTGGTCCTTTCAGGCTAAGGTCTTATATTCTCACTCTGAGTGAGATACATCCATTCAATGAGGAGGCTTCCTTAAGCAGTTACTCAAAGGATGGCCCCTTTAATAATAAAAAAAAAAAAATCAAACTGGGAGGGGAACAAAAACAGCAACTCATTTTTATTTTTTTAGTTCTCTTATTTTCTTTTAACAGCTTATTATTATTAATATCAAGTTTAATTTCCAGTTCCATGTAATATTGCACTAGACTTCAGGTCTTTCTTTCTGTTCTCTGAATTCTGGTCAGGGACTCAATCTCAGGAACTCCTCCTTCTTTCCTTAGGCCCCAGCCCCATTTTCTGTTAAATATTCTTACTCCCTGAAGTATCACACTCACCAGGTGGATGTTTGCTCCTCCTTTCACATAGCTACAGCCTACTATCACATCTGGTCAGTACTTCTAGGCCTGGCATACGGAAACAATCAAGGACCCTTAAACCTTCCCTCACTCAGCCACATGTTGTTCTTTAGATAACAGTTTATGAGGTGAAAGTTCTTGAGGTTGTGAGGTAGAAGTTCGTAAGGTGAAATTTCTTAAGGTAATGAATGATGTGCATACTGAAGTCAAATTTCTTGAGGCCTAATCAGGTTCCTGTGAGGCCTACTGTTTGTTGATTCAGTGGAGTCAGCCTGGAGGTGTTTCTACTTCATTCAGACCAAACCTCACTGGAATCTTCTCTGAAGTCTTCTAAAGATGTCTCCTGGGACACTCTAGCAATTCTGTCACCTAGCTGCCAAAATGGGAGTAGTGAGATTAAAAGCAAAAATTTAAAAGATAAAGTATTTTTTTTTTTTTTATAAAAGGGCAAGGAAGCCAGGATTGAATAATATGTAGTAGGGAACTGGGCATAAAAAGCTTAGAAAGATAGGAGAGAAGTAGATTACAAAGTGCTTTGAATGTCAGTCATTTGATCTTGAAAGTGATAGCGCTAGAATTTATTAGACTTAAGGAGCGTGTGTGTGTGGGGGGGTAAGATGGTCAAAACTGACTTTAAGAAAATCACTTAGTGTCTAGTTTCCTGTAGGACAATATAGATTTCTATACACCATTGCCTCTATGTCTTATTTCCCAGTTGAAAATAAAAACGTATTTTAGCATTCATTTTTAAACCTCGAGTTCTAAATTCTCTCCCTTTCTCCTTCCCACCCAATCTCATTCAGAAGGCAAGAATTTTGAGATTGGTTATACATATTTAGTCAGACAAAACACCTCCATAATAGTCACATTGTGAAAGACTAACTATATTTCCCTCCGTCCTATCTTGCCCCCCCATTAATTTTATTTTCTTCTTTGACTGTCTCACCTCAAAAGAAAATTACTGCCTCTTCCAATTTCCCACCCTTCTATCAGCGCCGCCCCCCCCCCCCCCATCTTTTTTCTACCTTCTTTCCTACAGGACAAAATAGATTTCTCTACCCAAATGAGTGTACATGTTGTTTCCTTCTTATGGCAAATCATATGAGAGTAAGGTTCATCTCCCCGCTCTTCCCCTCCAGTGTCAAAGGATTTTCTTGCCTCTTTTTATGTGACACAATTTACCCCATTATACCATTCCCTTTCTCCTTCTCCCAGTTCATTCCTCTCTCATCCCTGCATTTAATTTTTAGATGCTATGTTTTCATATTCAACTGACCATGTGCCCTCTGTCTACATATATATTCCCTCCAACTACCCTAACACTGAGAAAGGTCTCATGAGTTACAAATATGACTTTTCCATGTAGGAATATAAAGAGTTCAACTTTAATATGTCCCTTAGGATTTCTCTTTTCTGTTTACATTTTCATACTTCTCTTGTGTCTTGTACTTGAAAGACAAACTTTCTATTCATCTCTGGTCTTTTCATCATTAATGCTTGAAAGTCCTCCATTTCATTGAATGTCCCTTTTTCTCCTGAAGGATTACACTCAGTTTTGATGGGTAAGTGATTCTTGGTTTTAGTCCTAGCTCCTTTGACCTCCAGAATTTCATAATCAAAGGCTGCTGATGCCTTATTGTAGAAGTTGCTAAATCTTATGTCTTACTTACTGTCTTTCTGGAATATTTGAATTGGTTCTTTCTGACTTCTTACATTATTTTTTCCTTGACCTGGAAATGCTAGAATTTGGCTATAATATTCCCAGGGGTTGTCTTTTTTGGCATCTCTTTCAAAAGGTGATTTGTGGATTCTATCCATTTCCATTTTCTGCTTTGGTTCTAGAACATCCAGGTCTTTTTCCTTGAAAATTTCTCGAAAGATGATGTTTTTATCTTCTTTGTCACCAAAGCAAGGTTCTATAGTTTGAGATTTCCCCACCGTTTGCTCATGTTCCCAATCAATTATTAGACTTTTTAAGTGTTTGTTAAGGCAGAACTCTCTTTCCAGTGTGGAGGGTGTACTATCCCAAGTTTTAGGAATTTTGTGCAGCTGTTTTCAGAGATACTTGTAGGGAAATGTAAATTTTCAGGTCTTCCAAGAAAAGGAGAGGTATTTACTCCTTTCCTTGACGTGCTCTGGTCTATGAGTGACCACAGGAAGTAGTCTGTGATTAATTACCCAGCAAATCTGAGTATGATATTCGAGGCAAGAAGATGAATATTCAGTGAAATAAGGGATTTCCAGACCTTCCTGATGAAAAGGGCAGAACTCAACAGAAAATTTGATCTTCAAACTCAGATCTCAATAGAGGCATAAAAAGGGAAATGAGGGGAAAAATATCAAACAAACCTGTTACACAAAATTGGTAAACTGTTTCATTCCTATACGGGAAAATGATTCCTGTTAATCTTGAGAAATGTATGTTTATTATGAAATGAAAAAGGGATATAAAAAGTTACAGGGAGTGGGTATACAATAAATAAGGTGAGGATAACAAATATGACTTAAGGGTGTGAAAGGATTGTAATGGGAGATGTGAAAAGGAGGAGACAGAAAAAAATAAATTCCATCACAAGAAGAGGCACAAAAATATATTAAAGTAGAGAGAAAGATGGAAGGGATATGAGTATTGTTTGACAGGTATTCCCATCTGGTTGGATTTCAGGAAGGTACAACAAAGCCAGTCAAGTAAAGAAATACAGCTAGCTCTATATCCAGTAGGAGGGAAAGGGGGAAAGAAAAAAAGAGGGGAGCTTAAAGGGAGGGAAGAAGTAGGAAGATAAAAAATGGATAAAACGGAAGGGGATCTGAAAGAAGGGAGGGAAGACTGAGGGAGGCGGTAGTCAAAAATTAAAACTATTGTGGACAGGAAGAGAGAAGGGAGAGTTAAAGCATAAACAAGGGGAAAGTGGATTGAGGAAAAGATACAGACAGTAATTGTGAATGTGAATGGGATGAACTCTCCAATAAATGGAGATGGACATCAGAATGGATTAAAACCATAATCCAACAATACATTGTTTACAAGAAACGTTTTAAAGGAGGGCATAAACACAACTTAACAGTAAAAGATTGGGGCAGAATATTTTGTACTTCAGCTGATATAAAAAAGCAGGGGTCACAATCCTAATCTCAGACAAAGAAAAACAGAACTAGATCTACTCAAAGAGATAAGGAAGGAAACTATATCTTGCTAAAAGGCACCATAGGCAACGAAGAAATTTCTTTACTAAACATATATGCTCCAAGTAGTATAGCATCCAGATTCTTAGAGGAGAAGTTAAGGGAGTTGCAAGAAGATATAGACAGCAAAACTTCGCTAGCAGAGGACCTTAACCTCCCTTTCTCTGAGCTTGATAAATCTGACCTCAAAATAAACAAGAAAGAATTTAAGGAGGTGAATAGAACTCTGGATAAGGTACTTATGATAGATCTCTGGAGAAAGTGGAAAGGACATAGACAAGAAAATACATTTTTCTCAGTGGTACATGGCATATATACAAAAATTGACCATGTACTAGCCATAAAAACCTGACAATCCAGGGTAGAAAGGCAGAGATAGTCAATGCATACTTCTCAAATCATAATGCAACAAAACATTATATGTAATTAAGGCCTTGGAAATATAAAGCAAAAACTAATTGGAAAGTAAATAATCTAATGTTAAAGAATGAGTGGACTAAAAAACAAATAATAGAAACAGTCAACAACTTCATTCAAGAGAATGACAATAAAAAGACAACCTGCCAAATCTTATGGGGGACAGCAAAGCAGTTCTTAGGGGAAGTTATATATCTTTGAAGGTCAACATGAATAAAGTCGAGAAAGAGGAGATCAGTGCATGCAGCTGAAAACCTAGAAAAAGTATTAATTGAAAATCCCCAAGTAAATGCCAGATTAGAACACTGATAATCAATGAAGAGAAAAATAAAATTAAAATTAAGAAAACTAATGATCTGATAAATAAGATCAAGATTTGGTTTTATGAAAAAACAGTAAAATTGACAAACCTTTGGTCATTTTGATTTAAAAAAAGAAATAGAATCAAATTATCAAGATCAAGAACGAAAAGGGTGAACTGACTTCCACTGAAGAGGAAAATAAAACAGTCATCAGAAATCACATTGCCCAACTGTATGCTCATAAATTCAACAATCAAATTGAATTGAATGATTATTTTTAAAAAATAATTTCCAAGATTAACAGAAGAGGAAGTTGAGTACTTACATAACCCCATCTCAGAAAAGGAAATTGAACAAGTCATAAATGAACTCCCCAGGAAAAAATTTCCAGAGCCAGATGGATTTACAACTGAATTCTATCAAATATTTAAAGAACAGTTAATTTCAGTAATATATAAATGATTTGGGGAAATTGCTGAAGGAGGAGTTCTATCAAATCCTTTTTATGATACAAATATGATTCCAATACCAAAACCAGGAAGAGCCAAAACATAGAAAGAAATTTATAGACCAATTTCTATAATGAGTATAGATGCAAAAATTTTAAGTAAGATAGCATCAAAAAGAGTACAGCAAAGTATCATGGGAATAATATATTATCATCAGGTAGGATATATACCATAAATGCAGCACTGGTTCAGTATTACAAAAACTATTAGTATTATTAATTTTATCAATAATAAATCTAAGAGGAACTGCATGATTATCTCAACAGATGCAGAAAAAGGTTTTGACAAAATGTAAAACCCATTCCTATTGAAAACACTGGAAAGCACAGGAATAAATGGACACTTCTTTACAATAATATGACATCAACCTAAAATCATCAGCAAGTATTATATGTAATGGTGACAAGCTAGATACTATGCCAATAAGATCAGGGGTGAAACAAGGATATCCATTATCAGCACCGCTATTCAATATGGTATTAGTAATGCTAGCTGTAGCAATACGAGAAGAAAAATAATTTGAAGGAATTAGAATAGGCAAAGAAAAATCTAAGTTGTCACACTTTGCAGATGATATGATGACATTCTTAGAGAATCCAAGAGAATCAAGCAAAAATTACTTGAAATAACAAATAACTTTGGCAACGTCTCAGGTTACAAAACAAACCCACATAAATCATCTGCATTTCTATATATTACTAACGAAGTCCAAAAGCAAGAGACAGAAAGAGAAATACCACTTAACGCTACAGTAGACACTACACAATATACAGGTGTCTACCTGCCAAGGCAGACCCAAGGACAGTATGAACAGAATTACAAAACACTATTCGCACAAATAAAGTCATATCTAAGTAAGTGGGAAAACTTCAGTTACTCGTGGGTAGCCTGAGGTAATTATGATAAAAGTGACAATTCTACCTAAACTAATTTACTTATTCAGTGACATAACAATCAAACTACCACAAAATTATTTTCTACAGCTAGAAAAAATAATATAAAGATTCATCTGGAAGAACAAAAGTTCCAGAATATCAAGGGAAATAACGAAAAGAAATGCCAGAGATGGAGGCCTAGCCCTACGAAATCTCAGATTGTATCATAAAGCCTCAATCATCAAAATCTCTTGGTACTGGTTAAGAATCAGAGTGGTAGACCAGTGGAATATGTTACGTACTCAAGACACAGTAATTAATGAATATAGCAATCAACTATTTGACAAACTCAAGGACCCCAACTTCTGGGATAAGAACTCACTATTTGACAAAAATTTCAGGGAAAACTGGATAACAGTGTGGCAGAAACTGGGCATGTCTCAATGCCTGACACAGCACACAAGAATAAAGTCCAAATGGATACTAGATTTAAGTATAAAGACTGAAACTGTAAATAAATTAAGGGAGCAAGTAATAGTGTATTTGTCAGATTTATGGAGAAGGAGAAATTTATGACCCAACAAGACACACAGAACATTACAAACTCCAAAATGGATAATTTTGATTATAGTAAATTGAAAAATTTTCCCACAAACAAACCCAATGCAACCAAGATTAGGAGGGAAATAGGAAACTGGGAAAGATTTTTTGCAAATAGTGACTGTGATAAAGACCTAATTTCCAAAATGTGTACAGAACTTAGTCAAATCTTTAAGAATACATGGCATTCCCCAATTAATAAATGGTCAAAGGATATGAACAGGTTATTTTCAGAGGAAGAAATTAAAGCTGTCTATAATCATATGAAAAAATGCTTTAATTCACTGTTATTTTTTTCATTTTTTATTTTTAACACAGTTTGTAAGACATAAAGAAATTCAAACTTTTGGTCAGGTGATACTTCTTTCTAAAGCATTTGCAATACGGACCACAAAAGAATTTTTTTAAACATTAACCAACTGAGACACAAATAATATTTATATCGCTAATGTCCCAAGCTTTTGACCTAATTGTCTTCACAGTATTACTAAGAATTAAAGGGCCCTAACTTGTTGTTGGTCTAAAGTCCTACGCCTAAGCTTAACTTTAGACTTAACCTTGGATGTTCCCTTATCAATAATCTATAATTGATTAGATCTGGTATTAAGCTTACAAAAATTTTGGCTATAAGAAATTGCCACCAAGAGTAGGGACATTGCAGGGATACAATATTGCCCAACTTCATGTCACTTCCAGGCAGGAATAGATTTTCCACTTGCATTCAGTCAGGCTTAAGGTTGCCCGGTGTCAGTGGGCAAATTGAGTCAGGAGAATCCTACCTCAGCCCAGGTTGAACAGCCACTCTCCTACCCTTCCCATGAGATCACCTTTTGCAGTTAATACCAACATCTCACCAGCTTACTGACATCATGGGCTGGAGACTCAGATCGCCTTTCTTGCCACCCATACCTAGAGTTAGACTAAGGAGAACAGTCACTTAATAGGCCCACAGCATCTAAATAATGGCAAGTTCCAATAACCAGGTTTCAAATATGATAATAAATTCACTTTGGCTAAGGAACATCTTTTGAGGGAAGTTTTAAGTGGCTTACATGCCTTTCTATACATGTTCTAGTTCCTGATTAAATAGCATTCATTAAATGAAATTTACCTTTGAAACCTTAACTTTTTCGTCTGTGCCAAATTTTGCCTGAGGTTACCTTCCTCTAGGAAATTTAGACTGAAATTCTTTTCCCCAAACTAAAGATGTCATTGATTTATTCTCAGTAATTAATTCAGTCAATTGTTTTAATACTTATTGCTTTTACCTCACTTTGTAACATGTGCAATATTTCTCCCCATCACTTCCCCCCCACCCCCGATTCCTAATACCTTGCATTCTGATTACTCCTTCCCTCAATGTACTCTCCCTTCCATCACACCCCACCCTTCCTTTATCCCCATCTTCTCTCTTTTCTTGTAGGGCAAGGTAAACTTCTATACTCCATTTCCTGTATTTCTTATTTCTCAATTATATGCAATAAAAATTCTCAACATTCCTTGCTAATACTTTGAATTCCAATTTCTCTCCTTCCCCCCTCCCTCCCCAGCCCCAGTGAGAAGGCAAGCAATTCAATACAGATTTAATATGTGTTGTTTTGCAAAACACTTCCACAATAATCATATTGTGTAATACTAATTATATTTCCCTCTGTCCTACTCTATCCACCCTCATTTTCCCCCCTAAAATTGGCCTTGACCTTTCTTGAAAGCATTTATTTCTAGTGACTCCCTTCTCTCATTTGTCCTCCCTTCTAACATTCCCTTCACCCCCCTTGTTGCCTAATCTCCTATATTTCTGTAGTGTGATATAAATTTTCATATCAAATTTAGTGAGCATGTTATTCCCTCCTTCAGCTAAATGTGGAGAGATTAACTTAATTTTTCCTCTTCCCCTCTCCATTTTCTCCTTCACAGAACAGGATTTTTCATATCTCTTTTACGAGTTATAGCCTGTCCCTTTCCATTTCTCCCTTTCTCTTCCCATTGTTTTTCTCCTTCACCCCTTAATTTTTATTTTATTTTTTCTTGTGGATTTCATCTCTTCTAATTCAACACACCCTGTCCTCTCTATCTATGTGTGTGTGTGTGTGTGTGTGTGTGTGTGTGTGTGTGTGTGCAATCTCTTCATCAAACTAAATACGGAGAAAAAATTCAAGAGCTGTAAATATTTTCATTGCATGTAGTAATGTAAATAGTTCAGCTTTAGAGAGTCTTTTATGATTTTTCTTTCCTGTTTACATTTTCATGCTTCTCTTGATTACTGTCTTGGGAAGTCAAATTTTCTATACAGATCTAGTCTTTTCCTCAATGTGAATGATTGAAGTCCTCTATATCATTGAATGACCATTTATTCCCTTGAAATAATATACTTACATTTGCTGGGTAGGTGATTCTTGGTTTCAATCCCAGTTCTTTTGACCTCTGAAATACCCCATTCCAAGTCCTTCAATCCCTTAATGTTCAAGCTGCCAGATCCTGTGTTATCCTGTTTGTATATCAACAATACTCAAATTCTTTCTTTCTAGCTGCTTGAAGCATTTTCTCCTTGATTTGGGAACTCTGAAATTTGACCACAATATTCCTAGGAGTCTGTTTGTTCGGGTCTCTTTCAGGAGGTGATAGGTGGATTCTTTCAATATTTATTTTGCCCTCTGGTTCTAGAATATCAGGGCAGCTTTCCTTGATAACTTCATGGAAGGTAATGTCTAGGTTATTTTTTTTTTTATCATGGCTTTCAGGTAGTCCCATAGTTTTTAAATTGTTTCTCCTGGATCTATTTTGCAGGTCAGTTGCTTTTCCAATGAGTTGTTTCACATTATCTTCTATGTTTTCAAATTTTTAGTTTTGTTTACTGACTTCTTGGTTTAACTCATAGTCATTCATTTCCCTGAACTCAATTCTGCCTTTCAACGAATTATTTTTTTTCAGTGAGCTTTTGTGCCTTCTCCTCCATTTGGCTTATTCTGCTTTTTAAAACATCCTTCTCCTCATTGACTTTTTGGACTCCTTGTTCCAGTTGAGTTAGCCTCTTTTTAAAGCTGTTATTTTCCTGAGCATTTTTTTGGTTTTCCCTTAGTAAGCTGCTAACTTGTTTTATAAGGTCTTCTATTGCCTGAGCCTAGTGTAAGTTCCCTTTGAAAGTCCTGGAGGCAGAGGCCTCGACTTCCTCTGACAGAATGCCTTGTTCTTCCCCATCCAAACGATGGGGGAAGACACTTGTTCCCCAAGAAAGTAACCTTCCATGGTCTTATTTTTTTCCCTTTTTGGGGCATTTTCCCAGCCAGTTACTTGACTTCTGAGTTTCCTCTCCACAATCACCTTGCCTCCAATTCTGCCAAGCCAACACTAGAGGATGAGACCCAGATGAGCTGCTCCAAACCCTCAGGGGCTTTAGGTGGGGGCAGGGCTGATATTCAGTGTGAGATTAAGATAAACTACTCAGGTCGGTGTAGGGAGGCCACTGAGAATTCTGTCCCTGGAGCCTGCTTGTATCTGCTCCTCTTGGTGCCATGTAGCCAAGACTGGGCTGGGCTCTGCTCTGGGTCTGGTGGGACATACGTTTCCCGTTGGTCTTTCAGGTCACTCTCGGCTAGAAATCTCCTCCACTCCATTGTTCTGTGGCTTCTGCTGCTCTAGAATTTGTTGAGAGTTCTTTACAGTTATTTTATGGACTGTGAGGTAAGAGCTACCGTAAGTGCAACTTTCTGCTCTGCCATCTTGCCTCCGCTCTGTGAATTTCCTCTTTGGGTAGGGGGTCTTGGCCAGCAAGACCCTATACCATTCTCAGGATGCAATGAATAAGGCGGGAGGCAGGGTATAAGGCAACTCCGTTTATTAGCAGTGAAGCAGCATTATTTATAACATAATAGCCTCTTGAATTATACCCTTCATCCAACCACTTTGAAGGTCAAATCTAATCCTCTAATCCCTACTTCGCATTTACCTCATGTCCAGCTCGTGATTACCCACTTCTCCCAAACTCCAGGAGGAAAACAAGGGTGGTGGGCCTGCCTCAGGCCCCATTTGTTCCAGGCACCTTGGTTGTGGTCCTACAACGGAGTTCAAGAGTTCCTAGCCCGACCCACAACCCATAGAACGGCTACAGGGAAGTAACTCACGGCGAATTCCGCACCCAGAGGCCACAGAACATTGGAGCGAGGGAGATTTCTGTTCCAGAGAGACCTGCAAACCTCTCGCGGGGGGGTCCTTCGCGCTGCGGACTGGGCGCCGGGACTGGGAGCTGAGTGCAGCCCTGCCGCGGCCGCGGCACCGAGAGGAAAAGATCCGAGCAGGCTTCACAGACAGGATCTCCAGCGGCCACGCGGGTCCCTCCACCCAGAGAGGGATCTGCAAACCTCTCGCAAAAGGTCCGTCGCGCTGCAGACACAAAGCCCAGCCCAGACCTGCTGCGGCCACGGCTGCGGCACCGAGAGAAACAGATCCGAGCAGGCTTCAGGGACGGGATCTCCAGCGGCCGCACAAGTCCCTCCACCCACAGGTGACAGGGGTGGGTGAGAGAGTCTCTTTGGCGGGTCGAGAGGGGAGTGGGGTGCCCCCATAATTCAGGCCCCCCCGGGAGGTAGAAGCTGAGAGGCGGCTGCAGACAGGGGCTCCCCAAGCGGGCGGGAGCCTGAATCCATTGCGGAAGGTCTGTGCATAAACCCCCTGAGGGAACTGAGCCTGAGAGGTGGCCCTGCCCCGATCTCAGCACCAGAACATAATCTCATACTGAATAGCAGCCCTGCCCCCGCCAAAAGCCCTGAGGCTGGAAGCAGCATTTGAATCTCAGACCACAAACACGGGCTGGGAGGATCAGGAGGTGAGGTGGGTGTGAGGAAAATATTCAGAGGTCAAGTCACTGGCTGGGAAAATGCCCAGAAAAGGGAAAAGAAATAAGACTATAGAAGGTTACTTTCTTGGCGAACAGGCATTTCCTCCCTTCCTTTCTGATGAGGAAGAACAATGCTTACCATCAGGCAAAGACACAGAAATCAAGGCTTCTGTGTCCCAGCCCACCCAATGGGCTCAGGCCATGGAAGAGCTCAAAAAGAATTTTGAAAATCAAGTTAGAGAGGTGGAGGAAAAGCTGGGAAGAGAAATGAGAGACATGAAGTCAAAGCATGAACAGCAGATCAGCTCCCTGCTAAGGGAGACCCAAAAAAATGTTGAAGAAATTAACACCTTGAAAACTAGCCTAACTCAATTGGCAAAAGAGGTTCAAAAAGCCAATGAGGAGAAGAATGCTTTCAAAAGCAGAATTAGCCAAATGGAAAAGGAGATTCAAAAGCTCACTGAAGAAAATAGTTCTTTCAAAATTAGAATGGCACAGATGGAGGCTAATGACTTTATGCAAAACCAAGAAATCACAGAACAAAGAGAGAAGAATGGAAAAATGGAAGATAATGTGAAATATCTCATTGGAAAAACAACAGACCTGGAAAATAGATCCAGGAGAGACAATTTAAAAATTATGGGACTACCTGAAAGCCATGATCAAAAGAAGAGCCTAGACATCATCTTTCATGAAATTATCAAGGAAAACTGCCCTGAGATTCTAGAACCAGAGGGCAAAATAAATATTCAAGGAATCCACAGAACACCGCCTGAAAGAGATCCAAAAAGAGAAACTCCTAGGAACATTGTGGCCAAATTCCAGAGTTCCCAGGTCAAGGAGAAAATACTGCAGGCAGGTAGAAAGAAACAATTCAAGTACTGTGGAAATACAATCAGGATAACACAAGATCTAGCAGCCTCTACATTAAGGGATCGAAGGGCATGGAACAGTATATTCCAGAAGTCAAAGGAACTAGGACTAAAACCAAGAATCACCTACCCAGCAAAACTGACTATAATACTTCAGGGGAAAAAATGGTCTTTCAATGAAATAGAGGATTTTCAAGTATTCTTGATGAAAAGACCAGAGCTGAAAAGAAAATTTGACTTTCAAACACAAGAATGAAGAGAACCATGAAAAGGTGAACAGCAAAGTGAAGTCATAAGGGACTTACTAAAGCTGAACTGTTTACATTCCTACATGGAAAGACAATATTTGTAACTCTTGAAACATTTCAGTATCTGGGTACTGGGTGGGATTACACATGCACACACGCTCACATACATAGAGACAGAGTGCACAGAGTGAATTGAATAGGATGGGATCATATCTTTAAAACAAAATGAAATCAAGCAGTGAGAGAGAAATATATTGGGAAGAGAAAGGGAGAAATTGAATGGGGCAAATTATCTCTCATAAAAGAGGCAATCAAAAGACTCATTAGTGGAGGGATAAAGAGGGGAGGTGAGAGAAAAACATGAAGTCTACTCTCATCACATTCCACTAAAGAAAAGAATAAAGTGCACACTCATTTTGGTAGGAAAACCTATCTCACAATACAGGAAAGTGGGGGATAAGGGGACAAGCAGGGTGGGGGGGATGACAGAAGGGAGGGCATGAGGAGGAGAGTGCAATTCGAGGTCGACACTCATGGGGAGGGATAGGATCAAAAGAGAATAGAAGTAATGGGGGACAGGATAGGATGGAGGGAAACATAGTTAGTCCTATACAACACAACTATTATGGAAGTCATTTGCAAAACTACACAGATATGACCTATATTGAATTGCTTGCCTCCCAAAGGGAAGGGGTGGGGAGGGAGGGAGGAAGAGAAGTTGGAACTCAAAGTGTTAGGATCAACTGTCGAGTAATGTTCTTGCCACTAGGAAATAAGAAAAACAGGTAAAGGGGTATAGAAAGCTATCTGCCCCTACAGGACAAAAGAGAAGATGGAGACAAGGGCAGAGAGGGATGATAGAAGAGAGAGCAGATTGGTCATAGGGGCAATTAGAATGCTTGGTGTGTGGGGGGGGGGAGGGGATAAAAGGGGAGAAAATTTGTAACCCAAAATTTTGTGAAAATGAATGTTAAAAGTTAAATAAATAAATTTAATAAAAAAAAAATTTAAAAAAAAAAAAAAAAAAGAGTTCCTAGCCCCCTTACACAGCCCCAGTTAGGAATCTTCTTAAATGAAACCTGTATGATGTCCCATTTCTACTGATATTTTCTTCACACATGAATCAAAATCAGATCATGGTAGAAAAAATGGGTAATCAATTGCAGTACATTTACATATATTCTTTATTCAATGGAACTAAAACATATTTAGGGGTCTTTAATAGCAAAAAGAAAAAAAAAAGTTTTGTCTGTATAAAGAATTCTTCATATTAGGCCATTGAATGACCATAGAAATATTTAGACACAATTTCCTTTCATTCATATGCACATATGCAGAGTAGAAAGTTCAATGTTAGATCAAAGAATAAGAACACAAAATTTTCAGCAGAGGGACTGAAAATATCAGTAGTGATATGAAAAAAAATCTCCAAGGCACTAATTATTAGAGAAATTCAAATTAAAACAAATAAACAAAACTGAAATACTGCCTCACACGCATTGGATTAGCTATAATAACAATAAAGTGAAATAAGAAATGTCAGAATGAATGTGTGTACACCAGGTACATTAGGTACACTAATACACTATTCGTAATGTTCAATTAGGCAACAACTGAGTGAGTTAAGATATTATGATTTTGCTGCAATAAAATTATGCTCTAAGAAATGAAAAAGGGAATTTCCAGTTCCGGGAGCCAAGGTGGCAGAGTGGTCGTTAACTGGTATCTCCCTACCCTGGTTGAACTTGCCCATCCCAGAGATTGTCTCCTCAGAAAGATCGCTAAGGAGGCCACCCTTGCTGTGGCCAAAGGTGACAATTGCAGGACAAGAGCTGTCCTGGACAGTCCCACCTCAACAAATCAGGTGAAGATCCTGAATCCCAGGGGGGTAAAGCCAGCAACTGCCAACATCAGGACCCCTGGAGTGACTCAGCACACCGGTGAAATCGGGAGGATACTAGGACAGAAAGCTGAGCTTGCTCCACTCTAGCTCAGCACAGGAGACTCTTGCGACCAGACTACCCCTCCCCCACACTTAACTAGCTACCTCCAGGGTCACTACATGGAAACTGAAAAAGACCTAACCAGCCTCTGCTTTCAAATACCAGCCAGCTCAGCACCAGGTAAGCTGCAGCATTTAATTTCTAGCTGAAAGAACCAGAGGCCACAGGACCCAAAGCCTCAAGTTTTAGGCACAAGAAGTGTGAGACAGATCGCTGTGCCACAGACACAGGGATTTTCCTTAAAAGCCAGGAAAAGGGGTTATTGTCATGAGGAAAAAGCAAATCAGAAATGGAAAGGCAATAGGAGTGAAAAAGGGAGAGAAAAGGAAGGGGAGGCTAAAAAAAAGGAAAGAAATAGTACTGGAGAAGGGGATTAAAAGGGAGGGCAGGTGAAAGAATGGAGGGAAGACTGAGGGAGGCAGTGATCAAAAATTAGAACTCTGTTGGGGAGGGGAAGGGAGAAGTAAAAGCATAAGCAAGGGGAAAGGGAATGGAGGAAAAGACACAAATAATAATCGTAACTATGAATGTGAAAGGGATGAACTCTCCTATAAAACAGACAGATAGCAGAATCAGTTAAAAACCATAATCCAACAATGTGTTGCTTACACATTTGAAACACATTTGAAAAGGGGAGATACACAAAGGGTGAAGGTAAAAGGTTGGAGCTGAATTCATTGTGTTTTAGCTGATGTCAAAAAGGAAGGTATCAATCCTAATCTCAGACAAAGCAAAACCAAAAAGAGATCTAATCGAAAGGAATAAGGAAGAAACTATATCCTACTAAAAGACACCATAGACAATGAAGTAATATCATTACTAAACATATATACTCCAAGTGGTATAGCATCCAGATTCTTAGAGAAGTTAAGGGAGTTACAAGAAGAAATAGACAGCAGAACTTTACTAGTGGGGGACTTCAACTTCTCCCTTTCTAAACTTGAAAAATCTAACCTCAAAATAAACAAGTAACAAGTTAAGGAGGTGAATACTGTGGAGGGCTAAGGGGAGTGTGAGTCCCAAGATCTAGGCCAAACATAGGGGAAGTCTGTTCCCATGGAACTTGCGCTTATTCAACCCTGGCCAAAGCTCTCCATGATCCTGAGAATCTGATGTTCTTGCAGATATTGATGTTGCTGCAAAAATTTCAAGAGGGTCTGGGAACTCAGGAACTAGCTTCAGGAGCAGGATAAGCTTTGTTACTTGCTTCAGATAGAAGGATGTGAGTGAGTCACGGGATGGTGAAGTAATGTCATGAGATGGTGAAGTAATGGGATGAGCTCAGTCTGCACGTGATTATGGCCACATTCCTTAAATATCCTGATCTTCAGTTGAATAAACAGATTCCTATCTTGCATTTCTGCCTGTCCTGGGTCTTTCTTATCAACTGCTTGCCAAAGTACTTCACGGACGTTGATTGTCAGGGCCCCAAAACAGAGACTTGAAGGAGGCAGGGACGAAACTTCATACTTCACGTCTCTGTTGTAGCAGTCACCCTTAGGAAGGAGCTTGGTTTGCTGTAGGAGACAGCGTTTAAGTAAGGCAAAGACTCGAGCAGTACTTTCCTTTCCTTCGAATTTCATTCAGGCACTAGCAACTCATTTCAGGAGGCTTAACAGGAGGGTGTTAGTGTTCTGGAGAAAGTGAAAGCATCTCCAAAGCCTCAGAAAGAGGGAACAAACACAATTCAAAAAAAGGATAAAGACTCTCAGTAAGGGCAATTTTTCTTGTAAATACTTCACCAGGCTAAATTGAACTGATTAACAGTCTCAAGGACAGTTGTACAAAAAGCAGCTTTAACACAAGTACATTTGGGGAAACGAATGTAAAAATGAGACAAGCATGTTCTGGAAGTGACGATAGAGAACACACCCCTCTGGATTGTAAATTCTTAAAGAAATTAACCAATTATGGACCAGGTAGTCTTTACATTCAATGCCTTCTAGACAGTATTTCTCAGACAGCTCTCTGCCCCACAGATTGGTACCATATATCTAAACGACTCTTGAAGGACCAGATTAATTTGTTTGGAAATCTGAATGCATGAAAGATGTTTGGAACACAGTGAAAGAAAGCAAGCCAAAGGTCTAATTTGTACATGGAGTTTTGATAATCTTTCTTCAGTTTTTGGATTCTTTTTTATTGTCTGTATATGTGTTCTGTCTCTATGGGTTCTGTGTGCGTGTGTTTGTGTGTTAATATGGCCAGCTCCGTTGTGCTGGACTTTGAAATGCAGTTATCTCTTTCCCTCACCCTCTTTCCCTCCATCTCTGATGGCTTCAGCATCAGGGAAGAGAATGTGAGAGAAAAAGAGAGAAACATACCTTGTATTATTTAACTTATACGACTGCTAAAAAGAGTTCCAGGTAGGAAATATTTTGCAAAGAAATAACGTATGTGCAGTTTTAAAAGGGGGTGTAATCAAAGCCCACTAGGAGAACAACATGTGTATAAAATGTAAAGTAAGCATAAAAGTTTTGGAAATTGTTGGACAGTTGTTGGTAAAACTCTCTGTCTCTTTCTACATTCTAGCCCTGGTTAGGTTGTGAAGGAGGGGAGAAAGATAAGAACAAACTGGGGGAACTTTTCCCCTCATATCAAGCAGGCAAACTGGCTACCATTTTAACTATCTCATGCCTCATCTAAAAGAGAAAAGATTCTGTTTAATGGGAAACAACCAAAAGGTAGTTATTCTGGTCATATTTTAAGTGAAAGATGTCACTCCTAATTGGAAGTTTAAGACAGGTCAGCATTTGTTATATTATTTGTCACTAAAGCAAATTGGGAAAATGCATAGAGCAGAAAAATGACATCTCAGAGATAGAACTTTGAACTCCCCAGTAGAAAGGAGGGAACAAGGCGCTACTGGATCTTGTTCCAGAGTTTCCCTCACTTCCAGTGTCAGATTCATAGCTCTAATTCAAAAAAAATTAAGGAGTGTACACAGAAGTGAAGTTTACCTCAGTAAAAGTTAGAACCATTAAGGTCTTTTTATCCTGTAGTCCCGAATCTGACCATCGAACTAGGACTGCAGTGAATACTTAGGACAGTTAAAAAACATTTTAGTAGATTTTGTTAAATCTTCTCATCCAAGATTATATAAAGGGAAGATAGTGCTAAAATACAGTAGGGAATTTAAGTTATCCTTCCTGGGAGTAGGGGATGGGCTAGGGCAGTACACGATCACAAGCCAAGCAGACTCCACATTTAGAAAGCCCAGTATTCTATTAATAATTTTCATATGTGATGGTTTGGAAAAGTAACTAATGGCACCTAAAGTTCACTGTTTGTGTTACTACTGTGTTTCTAAATTGTAATAAAATTTATCTTGTATTGTAAAAATTGAGTGACCATGATAATCCAGAAATGGTGTTAGAGAAAGCAATTTTTAATATGAATTTTGTTGAAACTAAAAGATGTTGGGAAAATTGTGTAAAACCAGTTATGCTATTTCAAATTATATCAGTTCTCCTAACCTTGTCTTATAATGTTTTGTAATTGCCATTTAGAAAGCCAGGTATTTTCATCTTTACCTGTTAAAGAAATTACAGCTAAAATAATTTGGCTATCATTTACAAAAGTTGTAAGATTGTTAACTGAGTTTTTGGAGTTACTGTTTTAATGCTAGACCTAAAACTGTTAATTATTTGCTGTGTTTGGAAAGACAGGAATTGAGTAAACACTTTACTTAGACTGGTTCGGCCCATTTGAAACAGTCCTCCTGTATGTTTGGGAGTTGACATGTATGGGTCTGTGTCAATTCCTTTTCTTTTGTAAAACTACTAAGGCCCCTGGAAACCATCCATGTGGGCAAGGTCCTCAGCCCTAGGAAAGAAACTTGTTTAGCTTATGTAAATTTTAAATAATGGGTATGACTTGCTCATAAGTTGTAACAGATAGCAAGAGTTTTTACCAATTGGCTTCTACATCAGGACAAATTTTAAATTTGAGAAGGAAAAATCTTAAATAGAATCCCTTATGTATGTGAGTTCTGGTAAATCTTTATTACTCATTGCAACTCCATGTGAATAGAAATAACTGTATCTCTCTCTAAGCCAGGATTAGTGAGTCTTGCTGTTTAAGACACAAGGCATTTGGGACCATAGACAGTTTTGTTGTGAGTTTGAATTTGAGAATAGTTGTCTGCATGTAATCAGTATCTGAGAGAAATGCCACAAGTTATTCAGAGAGAATATGATCCTGCACTGTTAACAGGTGAAGCTTGTATCTGGAAAGTAAACTCTGAGGGGAAAATTCTAGACTCAGTCTAGTATGGGATCAACCTGGTCAGTTTCCCCATTGTGTCCTTTTCAAAAGGAATGTTTTCCACCAGACTATTACTGATTCTGAAACAGATACTGCTATGAAACAGATACTGTGTGATTAGAGAATTTCACTCATCCAAATTCAAACAGAGTCAAGAATGCTTTATCCTGGCTTATTCGCTATGCCACATGTCCCTACTTTTTCCTTATATAGCAAATTTCTATCATCAATAGTAAGTGACCGGCAAAACATGTGAGCCCTTTTGTACTGGGAAAATTAATATTATTTTTGTCTGAAATTAGGTCATGTTCAGAAATTCATGTAAACTACTTAAGACTCACCTTAAGATGTCCCCATTGTTTACAAGGATTTTAAAAGCAATATTGTTTTTCTGTAATCAGTCTCTGACTGTTAACGCTGTGAGATTCCATATTAAGAATTTGGTTTGCTCTAATACTTTGGAAATTCAAATTACTTGAGGATATTGCTGTACCAACTAAGATTTAAGGAATTTTAATTTTAAAAGCTTTATTCTTGTTTCAAAGTGAAAAGAGAACTATCACTGCAAAATGTTTCAACTAATTTTCTTCGTAAAAGTTTAGTGACTTTCTCAAAATCAGAATAAAATTTAAACTGTTTTAAACGAAGAAGAAATATTTCTGGAAGAAGTGTTTCCAACCAAAACAAGTATTATTTTCATTTTCAAGATAAGGTATTGCTAAAATTAATATGTGAAGCAGAAAAGATCTTCCGGTTTTAATAAGCAACAGTTGAAATTCATGTGTGAATGTATTCTTAACTTCATTTCAAAAGTTTTTCTTCCTGAGTGAATATTATCAGAAAAAGATAAACAAACCTGTGAAAAATCAATGAACGTCTATTCAGTTGTGCAGGTCAAGTTAGAAACATCTTTTGTATAAGGCAATACAGCTATGCTAGTGAAGAATAATAACCTGTGAGATACAAAGGAAAATGCAGCAATAGGAATAATGGGTTCAAGAGATTTGCAAGGATAAATAAAGGTTTAATTGAAAATATGGAAAGCAGGTAGGAAGGTTTGGACAAATCAGGGTCATTCACACCCCTCCTGTCTCCAAATACTTGCTCTGGGTTCCCTTGTACCAGTCTCAGAAGGTTTAAGTATGTCAAGAAAGTGTGGGAAAGTATTTTCAGAAGACAGAAAAATTATATACCTACCATCTTTAACTCCTTCTGGTCATTTTTTTGGCCTTTATTTCCTTAATCCCCTTGCCAGATTTGTCTCCTCCAGGTTTGGTGCCCTCCACTTGCAGATGACCTTTCTGGCTGTATATCATCCACTGTCCATGACCCATCGCCCTCTGGACTTGGCGTCACACTACCTACAGTCCTCTCCAATGTCGGGATTCTGTGATGCAGGGGCAGCTCTACGTCGACTCTCAGCAGGAAGCAATTGAGAAACCTAGACCTTCACCCGTTGCCCCCAAATATTTTGGGTTCCATCTATTTAAAAGGGGGGAATGATGGGATGCTTGGGTGCATATACTTGAGCCCTAATTTTAAAATCGCATTTCTCTTTAAAAATCTTCTATCTCTCTAGCGTCAAAATACCGTCTCAGAAAAAGAAATTGAACAATCCATCAGTGTACTCCCTAGGAAAAATCTCCAGGGCCAGTTGGATTCAAAAGTGAGTTACATCAAACATTTAAAGAATAGTTAATTCTAATATTATAGAGATTATTTTGGAAAACTGGGGAAGAAGGTGTCGTCTCAAATTCTTTTTATGATACAAATATGGTTTTGATACCTAAACTAGGAAAACCAAAATAGAGAAAAAAAATATAGACCAATATCTCTAATGAATATAGATTCAAAAAGTTTAAATAAGATTTTAGCAGTAACAACACAGCAACTAATTACAAGAATAATGTAATACGATCTGGTAGGACTTTTACCAGGAATGCAGGACTGGTTCAATATCAGGAAAACTGTTAACATTATTGATCATATCAACAATAAATCTAACAAAGCTCATCATTATCTCAATGAATGCAGAAAGAGCTTTTGACAAAATATAACATCCATTCCTATTGAAAACACTAGAGAACATTGGAATAAATGGAACTTTCCATAAAATAATAAGCAGCATCTACCTAAAACCTTCAGGAAGCCTTAACTGCAATGGGGATAAGCTGGATGCATTTCCAATTAGATCAGAGGTGAAGCAAGGATGTCCATTATCACAGTTCTTATTCAATACGGTACTAGAAATGTTAGCTGCAGCAATATAGGAAGAAAAGGAAACTTCAGGAATCAGAATAGGTAAAGTAGAAACCAAGTTATTATTCCTTGCAGATTGGTATGATGATACACTTAGAGAATAGCAGAGAATCAAGGAAAAAAAAACTACTTGAAATAATAAACAACTTTGGTAAAGTTGCAGGTTACAAAATAAACCCATGCAAATCTTCCACAATTCTATATATTACTAATAAAGCTCAATCACGAGATAGAAAAAGAAATCCCATTTAAAGCTATGGTAGAAACTACACAATATTTGGAAGTCTATCTCCCAAAAGAAACACAGAGACTATATGAACAAAATTACAAAACACTTTAAAGGCAGATTCAAATGAGGGGAAAAACAACAATTGCTCGTGGGTGGGCTGAGCCAATACAATAAAAATAACAATTCTGCCTGAATTAATTTACTTATTCAGAGGCATACCAATCAAACTATCAGAAAATTATTTTGTTGAGCTAGAAAAAATAATATCAAAATTCATCTGGAAGAAGAATATCAAGGTAACAAATAACAGAAAATGCTGGGGAGGGTGGCCTAGTTCTACCAGATCACAAATTGTAATTTATAAAGCAGCAATTATCAAAAACACTTGGTACTGGCTAAGAAATAGAAGGGTAGACCAGTTAGGTACCTAAGACACTGTAGTCAATGATTATAGTAATGTACTGTTTGATTAACCCATGAACCCCAGCTTCTGGGATAAGAATTCACTGTTGGACAAAAATTGCTGGAAAAACTGAATAATAGTATGGGTGAAACTAGGCATAGACCAATGCCTGACACCATTCACAAGATTAAAGTCCAAATGGGTACATCACCTAGGTATAAAGACTGACACTAAAAGCAAATTATTGGAGCAGGACACAATGTATTTATCAGATTTATGGTGAAGGCAAGAGTTTTTTACTAAACAAGAGACAGAAAACATTATGAAGTGCAAAATAGATCATTTTAATTACATGAAATTGAAAAGTTTTTCACAAACAAATCCAATACAACCAAGATGACAAGGAAAGGATAAAACTGGGAAAGAATTTTTGCAACTAGTGTCTGTGATAAAGACCTCATTTCTAAAATATACAGAGAACTGAGTCAAATGTGTAAGAAAACAAGTCATTCCCCAAATGATAAATGGTGAAAGAATATGAACAGGCTGTTTTCAGAGGAAGAAATTCAAGCTATCAATAGTCACATCAATACATGGTCTTAACCACTATTGATTAGAGATATGTAAATCAAAACAACTCTGAGATTCCACATCACATCTATCAGTTTGGCTATCATGACAAAACAGGAAGATGATAGATGTTGGAAAAGATTTGAAAGAGTTGGAAAACTAATTCAGTGTTCGTGGAGATGTGAGCCGATCCAGCCATTCTGGAGATCAATTTAGAATTATGCCCAAAGGACTACAAAAATGTGAATCCCCTATCACCCAGCAATATCGCTACTAGGACAGTATATGCAAGAGACCATAAAAGTGGGAAAGGGTCCCACATATACAAAAATATTTATATCAGCAGTCTTTTTTGTGGTCAAGAACTGGAGAGCAAGGGGATGCCCATCAATGGAGGAATGGCTGAATAAGTTGTGATATATTAATGCAATGGAATGCTATTTTGCTGCAAGAAATGATGAACACGTAGACTTCAGAGAGGCCTGGAAAGACTTATATGAACTGGTGCTGACCGAAAGGAGGAAGACTAGGAGAAATTTATACACTACAAAAACTGCAGTGTGTGAGGATTTTTTCTGGTAGACTTAGACCTTCATTGCAACTCAAGGACTAAAAAAATTCCCAATGGTCTCTTAAGACAAAATGTCTTCTACATCCAGAGAAAGAATTAAGGAATTCGATCTCAGTATGTAGCAGATCATTTTCTTTTGTATTATACTTTGGTTTGTTTTACAATTTATCTCATTCATTTTAATTCTTCTATGCAACATGACTAAGATGAAAATGTATTTAATAGGAATGTATGTGTAAACCCAATGTAAAACTGTGCAGACTTGGGGAAGGAGGGGGAAAATCTAAATTATGCAGAAGTGATTGTAGAACACTGAAAAATAATAATAGAATGAAAAGAAATGATAAAGGCGATGGTTTCAGAAAACACTGCATAAAGCGTGTAGGAAATTATGCAAAATGAATGGAACAGAACCAAGATAATGCCCATAGTAGCAATATTGTAAGAATAATCAACTTTGAAAGAGTTAGGTACTCTGAACAATACAATGATCCAAAGCAATTACAAAGGACTCAGAACGTAGAAAAAAGTGTTACCTTTCTCCAGGCAAAGGACTAATTGAGTCAGAAAACAGATTGAGGCAACTTCCTCTTCATTTCTCTCTCTGTCTCTGTCTCTCTGTCTCTATCTCTCTCTGTCTCTCTGTCTGTCTGTCTCTGTCTGTCTGTCTGTCTGTCTGTCTGTCTGTCTGTCTCTCTCTCTCTCTCTCTTGCTCTGTCTCTCTCTCTCCACCACCTAATAATGTAGTATATGTATCATATATAATATATAATATATATTGTAGAAAACATAGTGTAATAATCATATATAATGTAATATATATGTAATATATAATGTAATAATAATATAACAACTCTATAAAAGGTACAAGTTTTCTTGCTTTCTCATAGGTATTTGGAGAGTTTGAAGGAAGAAAGAGAATTTTGAAGTAGAGGCATTTTAAAATGAAATTTCACTGTTTACAATAAACATGTATCACTATTAATTGGCATCGAAAAGATCTCCACAATATTACCCTTATACCTGCTAACTTCCATTGTGTTTTCTCTCCAAAAAAACTACAAAATTACTAAAAAATCAAATGCTCGTATATCATTGGACAAACAATTAAGACTGACCACTCCTTTGGTAAGAGTTTTGATAAGAAAAATAGATAGATTATAATTTGCTTTACTTCTGTGCTACCATGAGTTTAAATTTTCAATGTATGTGCCTTATGAACAAGATATGGCTATGAAATATTCCGCATATGGTAGCATTGAAATGCCTGTAAAAACACATTTTTTCTTTAAGTTGCTTAATCTTCAAAGTCACTAGGAAGTTTCAGGATATAGCATATTTAATTGAACTGAATCAAATTGTCACACCTATAACTGACAATATTTCATATGTGCATTTGAAGAGGGATGGAAAATATTTATTTAGTTTCCTTGAATCCAAATTATTTAGTTTTCTTGAATCAAAGTAAATAGTGTAAATCCAAGCATTTCTTCCTTTAAACATTATGTGTTGTGAAATCTTCTTATAATAAATCTCAGAGTACTGAAGAATATGAAGGAAGGGTATGTTATAAGTAAGATTGCTGTTATATCAAATTTTCTTGAGTCCCATGAGCATTTCAAATTACTATCACTCCTCCATGGCACAAATCATTTTATTAAACAAGATTCTATGTATATACTTATATGATACATAAAGCAACTATTTTGATATGCAATGTGGATCTCTCAGGTTAATTTATTTCTTAGGAGTGACTTGGGAATTTTAGAAGCCCATTCTTTATGGTTATAAGTGTACATTTCAGTGACAGGCATAAATTCTTTATGGATATAAAGGTATATTTCAGTGACAGTCATAAGGATTTCTTTATTTGTTAAGAATTTAAATAGGGAAAATTCCTTCTAAAATGAGTGATTAATTTTCTTTTGCTCATTGATTTTTTTTGTAGCATCAAGATGATAGTAAATGGATATGTGGACATCTATTTATAATACATGCATATCTCTGTCTCTGTCTCTCTCTCTCCATACACACACACACACACACACACACACACACACACACACACTTCCATTTTTAATTTAATCTTAGGCTTTATTTGTGATATTAAGCAAATTTATTTCTCACCCAATTAAATCCATAACCTTTAAAACTGAATAATTATTTGTTAGGATTGAAAATATAGTGGAATCATGATCATTTTTCTATTGCAGAAAGAAAGAAAATTATCTAAATGTAGACTGATTACACATATAGAAAGAAAATAGAAATTGAAGACCTAATGCTACAAATACTTTTCATTCAATAGCAGAGAGGTCATCATTAGACAACCAAATGAACAAGCACAGTAGATGTACACAAAGGCATAATATCCTAAATTCAGAGTGTTTTAAGGTCCGTTTAACCACCTTTGGCCAACCCAATTAGTTAGAATTTCTTTCCCAATTAAGCATCTCTCTTTACTTTTGTGTTTTTGTTATGCTCAGTTTGGTAAGCTGGGAAAGTACCAATTAAATGGACCTCCCAGTTAGGGTAGCCCAGATTAAGTGGAAATACTGATGGATCCAAAAATATCGTTTTACTCATTTTTTCAAATTCTTCTTCCTTTGCTTATAATTTTTACCATTTGTCTTTTTTTTCTATTTATTGGGATCTATTCTATTATATTTATGTCTGCTAATGTTTATAAAAGTACCTGCAAAGTTAGGAGAGAAGAACCAAGAACACAGACGTTAATGTTGTTTGGGAAAGGAGGAAAGAGCCACTTCATTACAGTATTAACAAATTATTGAATGGATAGTACCCACTTCCATAGGTAGAAAAAAAAACCCAACATTTTTTGTAAATGAGGTTTGTAAAGAGGACTTTCCCCACCAAATTTTACTACACTTTAACTTATTATGTATGTTTACGGATGTGTGTGTGTTGTGCTTGTGTGCATTTTCATATATACATCTTGACGATATAAACAGACACTAAGAAGAAATAAACTACCCAAGGAAAGATGATTATTTTTTATTGGCAGCATAACATGGCATGAAACAGGGTTTTGAGGGTGGAGGTAATGACATACTGTAATCTTTTCCTTTTCTCCCAGTGTCTTTGGAAGGCCTCATCCTGGGTGAGATCTCTTAAACCTATCAAACCATAAAAGTGCATTTTCTTCCACTAACCAACATTGAACAATAGGTATTTGATGATTAATATAATATTTAAATTATAACAAACTCCTCAAGGATACAAATCCTGTTCTCTGTTTCCTTTTTATTTTCCCTACAATTTAACTTTATATATTGCACACAAGAAATTCTCAATAATGATAGCACTCTTCTTATATCCTAATCAGTTCTGATGGTTTACTCATACAGTTTATTAGAATATGGTATAATGCATGACAAAACCATGACCAGGTATGTGTAAAATACGTGTTAAAAAAGGCACCAGCAATAATCAAAGTCTGATACACATATATGTACATTTTTGTATACGGACAATGGCGTATAAATATGCATATATATGTATATATACACGTGTGTGTATAAATGTAGATATTTGATCAAATGAAAGACTAAATTATTGCAGTTAATCAAGTTATTTACTGGAAAAATATAAAGCATACATTTCACTTATTCTTAGATTTTTAGGTGGATAAGAAATGATGAAAACAATTCTCTTTAGCAGGTGTTTTTATACTGTCATCATCCTTAGAACTATCTCTTTAGAAAACATAAAATTTTCACTTTGTGACTAAAAAAAGATAGGATACTGCTTGCAGAATATGTTGGTTCACAAAACCATCTTATGTGCAGAGATCAACACATAGAAATTAGTTTTGTTAGTGGAAGTGGGTACATTCAAAAGCTCATGGGAGGAATGGATTATTCACAAATTATTTCAAAGGCAAATGATGCATTTGAAGTTAAGTTTACTCTAAAAAACCTGAATAGTGTTTGGGAATAGTTATTCATCTATGTTTATACCTGAAATTTGGAAACATCCCTGATGATGTCCAAATAATGTTTCCAAAATTTGGAAAAGTTTTAAAATCCAAAAGTGAACGCACTCTTTATATTTTGAGAGGTGCAGATATCTACCAAGAATTACCAGCTTTTAATAACAATAAATCCTGAAATACAACCTACTATTATCTCTTTTCTTTACTGTTAATCTTAATCAACTCAGGCACTGGTTCAATGACAGCCAACTACATTCACAACAACAATTAGCGATAGGTAAAATGAAAAATTCAGAACAAGCCAATAGAGAAGTGTAACTCATCAGCATGCATGGAAAAATTGAATGCAGATAAACCGAACAAAAATAAAATTTGCAGGTATTTGCATTACATGAGTTGGTGGTAGCATCAACACCACTGCTTCTAGTGAAATTGAATTCTGAGATCCAACCCCAAACAGCTTTCTGATTGCATCAACAAATTGTACATCTCAATATCCATCACTGAGTGGGGAGCACATTTTTCCAAATTATGCTTACACCGTAATAATTATGCTAATACATAATATCGATAGGGGCAATTTTACCAAGACAATATGCCAAATGCCTTTAAAAAATTGAAATCCATTCATGCTTCTTGCTGATGTGCCAGATCCTATTCTTAAAATTTTACTTCGTTATTCTGTGAATGATTTGAAATGATTTTAAGACACAAATATATATATGTATACACATATATATATTTGTGTCTTAAAATCATAGATAGATAGATAGATAGATAGATAGATAGATAGATAGATAGATAGATAGATAGATAGATAGATAGATACCCTGAATATTTATATTGAAAAGTTCTATGATCATAGAGCTGAAGCTTTAAGGAACCACTGAGATAAACTAATTTAAACAAGAAACTAAACCTCCTAGTTTTGTGGATAAGACTACTGAGTCAGAGAAAGTATTTGACCTGCCAAGTTCACACAAATAGCAAATGGCAGAGTAAGGATGTGAGTTCTCTGACTCCAGATATCTTTCTATTGCTTTATGCAGTTCATGTATTTTTCATTCATATACAAAATTAATCCATTTTAAGTGTATTCTATATTGATATTTCTACAATGTAGACAAAAGTGGTATTCATACACTTTTTCACTCTGAACACTTCCATCTCTTTTGATCTGCCAGTTTATGTTGTCATAATGTTCCAGGTGCAATCTTGAGTATCAGAAGAAGATGATTATCAGTACTTCATTTTATCTTTTGTGATTCTCTCTTTAATCACATTACAGAGTGAACATCGTATATTTAAAATCATTGCACTTAAATACACATTTGGAGAAAATACTTTAATTATCTCACTTTCTTTTTAAAGATATTAGTAAAAGTACTATTTTGCTCAATGTTAAGATAGCACTACTTGCTCCTGTAGTCTCTTTTGAATCATTGAAAGATATTTTTCATAGAATACCCTTCATCATTTAGAACTTCGTCTGCCAGGTTCAAAGAAATAAGTCCCTTGTTTTGTCCAGAGAAACTGTCCTCTCATCAATTTCACTCTCACATTTCAATGTCTTATTAGTTCACTTGCTTTTGCTCACTGTCAACATCACTATAAATTTTCATTGAGCAAGTATAATTTTTCATATTCTAATTTTTTATAGCTAGAGTAACACTGTAGAAAAGTTCATTGATATTCAGTATTGAACATAGTTAAAGCAATATCTTAGAAAATTATTAAGTAATAACCAAAATTAAATTATACAGGATGAGGCTCAGTGCCACATTATGTTTCCCTTTCTATTTGTACATAAATTATTTTTAATTTTTGCTTTAACCACGCTCAATCTGCAGCTATTATAAGTGCTTTGTAAGGGTTTACCAAATTGAGTTTGTTGAAAAGAATCTATCTCAGAGCAACCTAATTCTGAATAACAGGTCATCCTTGTCCTCATAATAACATTTTTTGGACAGGTCCAGAAATATGTCAAACTCCATGTTATAAGTGGGTAATGTTATTGTGAGATTCTAATATAAAGTTTCTGATGAGGGAGCATGCCATCACTGAGAATATTGATATGTGCTATTTCAGCTTTCTCAAGCTGAATCTCTTGGAAATTGTTCTCGTCCTTTTCAAGGGGCACTAAAAAGTCCATTGGACTAAGAAAAGTTGACAGCTTGTTTAGCCATTCAATATTTTCAGAGATGGTTTTTAAAAAATCAGAGATTTAATTTAGGGATTTTTTTTTTCTTTTTGTTCTGGTGCCTAAAAAGGGGAAAAATATTTGAGTTTAAATGTAAAGTGAATTTAATTTAAAATTAGTAACTTTCACAGTCATCAGTATTTAGTTTTTCACTTTTTTGGGGGGAAAGACCTGAGTTCAAAATTTGTCTCAGATATGTATGTGTGTATATGTGTGTGTATATACGTATATATGTATATATATACACATTTACATATATATGTTCATATATATGTATATGTACATATATTCTTGATCAAGTCACTTTTTTACACTGTTTGCACATCTGTAAAATAGGGGCATTATTATCTGGTTACATGCTTTATATGATATGCACTTCTAGTTGCACAACTCTCATGGAGGAAGGGTCCAGTCAAGAAATTAATTGTTACCAAAAAAATAATGAAAAACATGGATTTAAAATATAAAAGTGTGAAAGATGTTGATGGATTTTGTACCAGCAGCAAGAGAACTATATTTTCAGTTGTGGTTGACATATATAACATTTGGCATATTGTAACCTATTTGGTACATAGCTTCTAAACAAAGTACACTCATTTCATCATACCTAAATATGTCTCTTTACAACTTCTATCCATTATTTCTGTTTCTGTCCATGAGGGTCACACACACACAAAAATGCTAATCCATATTCCAAAATATTTTCCTTTAATGACTTAATAGAGATAACATGACCACTTTGATTTTGTCTTCCCTAATATTTCATCTTTAATTGAATCTTACATAAATGACAATTAGTGTTTGCATTTCACGACATCTTTTAGGGCGTGATCAATGGATTCTTTCTATTCCTACCTGACCTTATGGATTTAAGATATCAAATCAGTTTCCCTTGACAATTTCTTGAAATATATTATTTAGGCTATTTCTTTGATACAAGATTTCTGATATTTCAAATATTCTTTAATGATCCCTCCTTGATTTATTTTCCAGTTGAATTGTTTTTCCAATGAGATATTTCATATTTTCTTTCACTTTTTGACTTTCTTAATTATTTCTTAATGTCTTATGGAGTCATTAGCTGCTCTAGATCAACTCTAATTCATGAACCCTTGAGACTGACCCCCTAGTGCTCCTCTCCACCTTGGAATGGTGACGTAACTGTGAATGGGAAATACAACTATGAATGAGTGTCAACTGTACCTAATGCCAGAAAAGTATACCCTGTAATCTTTCTGATCAATTATTGAACCTCATTACCACCTCTGGATTGAGAACATCCAAAGTGGCTGCTGCTCCTATAGTTGCTACTGATGCAACACTAGCAGATTCCAGACCCTTTTCTACCCTGATGACACACATTTGTCTTTCTGACCTCTCAAATTTTCTTATGCTGGAAAAAAAAAAACCCTCACATTTTTAAAAATTGGTTCTACCACTGCATTCTTTTATTTGAGGCATTATTTTAAAATTGCTCAGAGATAAATTTTAAGAGTTCATCAATATGACCTCTAATTTGCCATCTTGGAACCACTCAACAACAATACATGAACATTTTAAAATTCACCTCAATGTTCTAATTTTTCAATACATTTTTAGATTCTGGCTGTTATCTAATGCAGAAGCAAACTGTCCCATATCTGTGTCATCTACAGATCTGGAAAATGTGGGATCTTATGCCTATATAAATTTCATTCAAAATCCATTCTTTCTCATTGATATATTTTTTGAATTGCTTTTGTTGTGTGATCCTACATTTATATTTTTTTTTACTGTTTATCTTGAATTGTAATTATAAGTCTCCCGTTCATCTCTAGAAAGATATGAAAATTCAAAATACACACATAAAGCATTCACTCATACAACTTTATCGTATGCCTTAAAAGTGTATTAAAAGATTGTTGTTTGAGGGAATGAGAAAATATTACGTCCTTGGGTATAGTTAAGGCATGCACATTTAATTTGCACAGCTTTCTTAAATCACATTGCTTAGCTTCAGCAATTAATTTGAAAACACAATCAAAACAATGAACGACACAGAAATGAGCAAATATTAATTTTGAAAAGAATTCTGCTATATGCTAAAATAAAAGATTCAATTTAGTTCAACGGAAAGTTATCTAAGTATTTTCTGTTTAGAATACTTGCCTAGTGCCTAGAGGATATACAAAATTTAGATAAGGCATGTTCACTACTCTCTTGGAATATTTAGACCAATACGAGAAAGAGGCACAAAAGCAAATAACAGCAGTACAAAAGAAAACATAAATATGTACAAAATGCAAA
This sequence comes from Notamacropus eugenii, assembly GCF_028372415.1. NCBI lineage: Eukaryota > Metazoa > Chordata > Mammalia > Diprotodontia > Macropodidae > Notamacropus > Notamacropus eugenii. Next base: position 245,378,225 of record NC_092877.1, read on the forward strand.
TTTTTAGGTAAGACTGAAAATGTGGCAATAAAATTAATGGTATGGAAGGCTTAAAAAGTTATCATCAAAAATCTATCATTTAAGTGTTGTTTTAAAAGATTAGTAATAATTCAGTAGATGAATAAATCGGGGAAGATAATTCTAACTATAGGGAAAAAGGAAACTAAATAAAATTTATTCACACTATATCTATATTCTATCTCCTTCATGAAGCTTTTCTTACTATTCATACTCCAGAATTTCTTCCCTCAAATCCTGCTACTTAAATTCTATACCAACAATCTGGTGCTTGCACCGACATGCATTACCAGCTAGGAGTGTTTTATATATGTTGTACCTTCCCAGGTAGAAAGAATACTTTATGGGAACAAGAATATATATATTTTTTTATCTTCAATGGTAAAAGATGCAATGTCTTTTACAATATACATTTTTCATGACTATTTACAGATGGTATCTATTATTAATTTACACAATTTTTAAAATCATAGAATGCTAAAATATATTAAATTCATATAACTACTAGAAGAATTTCCCAAGATTATTATGACTGAGAGCCAATACCTGTGGTAAGATAACACCCAAACAAGAAGTTTCAGAAGTGAGAATATTATTTATTCAGTCAGGTATTTATTTTTCATTATGTCAAACATCAGGTTGTTTTTAGCAACCCAATGAATCTTCATGTAATGTGTTTTAAAAGGACTCAAACAGAAATGTTTTATGCTTTTATTATTATGCATGTGTTTTCCTTATGTAAAATGTTTTAATAACTTGTATAATGAATTACAGTTTTTTGTTGATTATATTCTGTAATGTATATTTAAGAAGTTCTTGATAAGTTATGTGTGTAGGTATATATATATACATATGTACATATGTGTATGTATGCATATATATACATGTGCACACATATATATATTTATATGAAGATATACACGTATATTTATATATGCATACGAAGATACATATGTATATATATACAGTTTTATTTCTCTATATGATAAAACATTTACAATTATATGAACTATATATAATCGATATTTATATCCATATTTGCCAACATTTATGTCATCATCTGTAATCAATCATTCTAATTTCAATTGTGATATTCTCTCTGTGTTCTGATTTTGCAAGGAAATTACTGTATGTATAAACATACGTATATTTCTAAACAATTTATAGGAAGAATGTAGTTTCAATATACAAAAATGCAAATATGTAATAATGAAAATTTGCTAATGATAATAAAAATGTGACATTTCAATGGTGCCTCATGAAAACTGATTTATATGAAGACTTTATCAATTAATTGCTTGTGTTGAAAATGCCCAGATAATTGGGATTATGGAAATAAAATATCCTATTGACTAAAGATACTTTTTATGAGTAAAACCAAGATGGCGTAGAGAAAGCAGGGACTTGCTTCAGATATCCCCCAAACCTCTCCAAATTCCAGTAAAAAAAAATACTCTAAACAAATTCTAAAGAAGCAGATTTCACAAAATGACAGTGTGGAACAAATTTACACCTCATGACAACCTGGAAGATAGACAGGAAAAGTGTGTTGTACCACTCTGAGAGAAGAAGACAGACCAGTGTGGGCCATGTCAGCACAAATGGTTCCACAGCAGGACTCAGAAGACTCAATCATTGGCAATGGTGGCAGTGTCCAATGCACAAATTCCAAAGACAACTTAGAAGGTGAGTAGGAGGGGAAAAGTCTGTCAGATCTTGATGAAAGAGGAGCATGTTCTGGTCTTATTTCCAGGATGGTGGTACTTTTATCACGCAAAGTTGGAAAAACTGAAAATATACAGTTACCTAGAAGTATCTCTGAAAACAGCTACACAAAACTCCTGAAGCTTGCAACAAATTGCCCTCCACTTTGAAAGCAGACTTTTCCCTTAACAAAGAGCTAAAAAGTCAAGTAATTGAACAGGGAAATGAGCAATGAACAGAAAAAAAATCAGACTTTAGAATCTTCCTCGTAGACAAGGAATATCAACACACATGGAGAAGAAGATAACAAAGTCAAAGCTCCTACTTTCAAAGCCTCCAAGAAAACTACTAATTGGTGTAAGGCCATGTAAGGGTTCAAAAAGGAATATAAAACTCAAATAAGAGGAATACAGGGAAAATTGGAAAGAGAAAAAAAAGTGATGCAAATAAATCATGAACAAGTCAATAGCTTGATAATGAGTCCCTGAAAAAAAATCTGAAGAAAATAACACCTTAAAAAATAGACTGACTGAAATGACAAAAGAGGTCCAAAAAGCCAGAGGAGAAAAATGCCTCAAAATGCAGAATTGGGCACATGGAAAAAAGTTCCAAAAACTCACTGAAGAAAATAACTCCTTCAAAATTACATTGGATTAAAGCCAAAGACTTTTAGAAAAATCAAGAAATTATACAATAAAGCCCAAAGTTTAAAAAAAATAGAAAAAACGTGAAAACAAAAACAATTGACCATGAAAATAGATCTGGGAGAGGACATTTAAAGAAAATTTTCACTACCTGGAAGCCATCATCAAAAAGAAGAAGCTAGGCATCTTCTTTCAACAAATCATCAAGGAAAATTTCTCTGACATTCTAGAACCAGAGGGTAAAATAGAAATGTAAAGAATCCACTTATTACCTTTTGAAAGAGAACCCAACAGGAAAACTGAAAGGGATATTGTAGCCAAAATCCAAAGTTCCCTGTTCAAGGAGAAAATATTACAAACAGCTGGAAAGAAACTATTCAATATTGTTTAAATAGAATCAGAATAATGTAAGATTTAGCAGCTTCTACTTTAGGAGACCAGAGAGCTTGGAATACAATATTCTGGAGATCAAAGGAGCTAGGATTAAAACCAAGAATCACTTACACAGCAAAATTGAGTTTAATCATTCTTGAAGAAAATGGACATTCAATGAAACAGAGGTACTCAAGCATTTTTAATAAAAAGACCAGAGCTTAATAGAAAATTCGACTTTCAAATATAGAAAACGAAAAGAAACATGAAAATGTAAACAGGAAAGAGAAATTATAAGGGACTTATTAAATTTGAACTATTTGAATTCTAAGATGGAAAGATCAGATTTGTAATTCATGATAGCTTTCTCAGTATTAGGGTAGTTGAAAAAGGGAGTTGAAGGGATAGTGTCCAAAAAATAAGGTTAAAGGGCGAGAGAGGAATGCACTGGGAGAAAGAGAAAAGGCGAGGTAGAATTCGGTAAATAATCTCACATAAAAGAGGCAAGAAAAAGCTTTTACATTGGAGGGGAAGAGGGACATAAAGAGAATGAGTGAATCTTACTTTTATAGGATTTGGGTTAGTGAGGGAATAACATACACACTCAGTTGGCTTTGAAAAATCTATCTTATCCTATAGAAAAGTGGGTTGGAGGTTTACAAGAAGGCAGGGGGAGATGATAGAAGGGAGGACAAATGGGAAGAGTGGGTAATCAGAACCAAACACTCTTGAGGTGTGAAAAGTTCAAAGGGAATAATACAATAAATTGGGGGAGGGGGCAGGTTAGGATGGAGAGAAATACATTTTGTCTTTCACAACGTGACTGTTATGGAAGTGTTTTGCATGGCTACACGTTTATAACCCATATCAAGTTGCTTGTCATCTCAATGAGGTGTGTGGAGAGGAAGAAAAGGAGAGAATGTGGAACTCAAAGCAAACGTTACAAGCTATTTTTACCTGCAACTGGGAAATCAGATTTACAAGCCATGTGGTATAGAAATCTCTCTTACCCTTCAGGAAAATAGAAAAGAAGTGGATAAGAAAAGTTAAGAGAGTCAGAAGGGAGGGAAAGTTGGGGGAAGGGGTAATCAGAACGTATGATGTCATAGATAGGAGTAGGGGAAATATTGGTAGAAAATTTGGAACTCAAAATATTGTGAATGTGAATGCTAAAAATTAAAAATAAAATATTGGAAATAATGAAAAATACATACTTTTCATTTTTCATTAGTCATAGCAATTTAGAAAAAGAGGCTAATATAGTTTTAAGTAGATCAGCTTAAAAATGGCCAGCCTTTATTAGCAATGAATTAATCACTACATATTTGGTTTCAGGGCAGCATCTACATATACACTTACAGTCTGTACCATGATTTTTTCTTTATTTAAAAAGAATATGATTCTTTCTCAAAAAAAACCATTGAATGTCAATCCCATTTAATTTGATTAGGAAAAGGTTTCTGCTTTAAAATAGCATGTAGATACTTCTGTCTCCACTAGATGATTTCTTATGTAAAATTTCCCTACCAAAAAAAAATTATGAAGCTATTTTCAAATGATATATCTGTATATAAATTGTTTGCCCTAGTTAGCTCTGTTCGTTTAAATGTGATTTAGTTGATTTTCCTGGTCCATAGTAAAGCTTTTTACCTATGAAGGAAACCAACAGCAACTACTACTAACATTATCAAAAAGCATCATTCATAAGTTATGGCATGTAGAATTGTTTCCACTCTTATGCACTGAAGTACATCTAATAGGTAGTTTAACAAAATTGCTTAAGTGGCTATATTCTAAAGGATTTCATGGGTTTTTATTTCTATTTTTCATTTAAATTTAATTACAACTATTCAGTGTTATTTTTTCTACTGCAAGAACAAAGAAATTTTGCATCCACCAATATTCAGTAGTCTCAATTAAGAGTAGACATTTTAATAAAAATTTTAAAAGAAGGAAACTTAATTGCACATAGCAGAAATATTCCTGTCCCTGAAGTGACTTAGCCAAAATGTCAGAGACTGTGGTAAGCATTAGATTACAGGACCTAAATTTGCTACCTGTTATAGCATGGGGAACTTTTATTCCCATGGAGTAATGCTGTCTTCTCCCTAACTATGTATGTGCATGGAGACTGGGGACAAGGAAGGATGTATTCTTTCCTCTTGAGATACAGTTTCTACGTAGTCATGGCCCAGATTGTGCCTGCTCTCAGGTCTTATTACCAGAGAATACAAGAGACTTCTCAACTGAACACTACATAATGCTCTAATATTCAAGGGGATAAGGAAGAGGAAAGTGGGATTTAGGGAAAGTAAAATTCATTCTTCTTTTGTTTTAAGAGAGAATTCATCTCAGCATGAAGAGAATTAAGTGGAATTTGTTTGCTTTTTCCCAAAAAAAAGGGAAACTGAACATTTATTTTATTGATAATTGAAAGTAATTAAGAATTGATTTCAGGTTGGATAACATTTTTCACAAATTATAAAGACATGCAATGATCATTTAAAAATTTGTGTGTAAACATCATCATTAATTCCAAAGAAATATGATTCAATATATAACTATTTAAAAATTCAAATATTTGAAAATTAATGTTCCATGAAAATAAATCAAACTTCTAAGCATACCTTTTCTAAAGAAAATGTTAAATTATGTAGATCTAGAGAATACAAGGGTGTTGATTAAAGGGAAAGCTTTTGTAAGTCTATGTAACTTTATAATTGCAAAATGATTCGTTTCATAACTTCCAATGATCACCAGTTGTGATTTTATTCACCTAAAGAACCTGGATGACGCCATACTTTTAAAGCACATAATATTCCATAATTCATTTGTATAAATAAGTAAGAGACAAACATCCCTTTGTATAAATACTGTCTTTCATCTGTTGAAACTCAGAAGGCATGCAAAGTAATAAAAAAATGTAGTTTACCTTTGTCATTGCACCTGACATACGACACAATACTTTTTATCTGAAGTCAACCTTTATGTAAAGCATCTAGATTTTGAATTAAATATTCCCAACAATCTACAATAGTAGACTCTATAAGCCTTCAAAAACAACTTTTAATCCCTGGGATAAGTGCTTTTATAGCACCCTCTGATACACTATTGAACATGAAATTTGAAGAGTGCCCCTCAATATCAAAGGAACAAATGTCATTAGTTAGTGAAAGACCGTTTCAGTTCATTTTGAAAACCCTACCAGTGTTACAGGGATAGATGTTAACCCTACCTTCTCCATTATGACTTCCCTTAACATCACTACAAAAGCAAAATTTCTATCATTTTGCCCTACGTAATAGAGATAATTTTTGTTTAATCTCAACTGAATCAATTAATCTAAAATTAACTATGTGAGTGAACAATGTTTCTACATTACCAATGAATAACAAATCCAAAAATTACTATAGGTGAATATAAGTTTTTGATTAATTTAGAAGTCTTAAAATTCTCCATATTTATTGACATGCATTGGAAATATTTTGATTTTAGTTAAGAAGACAGGGTCAACCCTGAATTTTCCATAAACAACAAGGCAATTTGGAATGCAGGATTTAAATTTTGGTAGCTGTCGAGGGCTAAGGGGAGTGCGAGTCCCGTGATCAAGGCCATAGCTGAGGCAAAGCCTCTTCCCGTGGGACTTGTGCTTACTCAAACCCTGGCAGAAGCTCTCCATGACCCTGGAACCTGGTGTTCCTGCAGATACTGATGTTCTCTGCAGAAAAGTTGCAATTGGGTCTGGGAACTCAGGAACTAGCTTCAGGAGCAAGATAAGCTTCGTTACTTGTTTTGGGTACAAGAACGTGGGTAAGTCATGAGAAGGTGAAGTAATGGGATGAGCTCAGCCTGCATGTGATTGTGGTTACAGCCTTTATAAACCCTGATTCTCAGCCGAATAAAGAGAGTTGTCTTACATCCTTCCTCCCGTCTCATTCCTTGGGTAGCAAGACCCTCGTCTAGGTGAAAGGAATCCAACAGGTAGCTTTTTTTCCTGGAACTCTCAAGCCACGTGTCTGAGATGGAATTATTCTAAGTGATGTAATAACCATGTCGCATATTTCTTCCCTACTTCCTTTTATCAGGCAGGAGTCGTGACGCTTTCAAAAGACTGAAATATTTTGGAATTTTCGTTAAATATTCCCACAATGGCATCCTATTTCTAGCAGTTTCTTCAAAATAGTTGAAGTGTTCCCAATGAGAATAGAGTTAAAACTAGACCCACGAAGGAAAATCAACTTCAAAATGTTGTGGGGAATTCTGCAGAATAGTTATACCATGTCTAATGGGGAAACTTTACGTATGACATGGCTTGAGGAAAGGTCTTCCAGAATATAGGAAATAGCTAATCCTTTGCCATATGTGCTCTTCAAGCTTGATTCTAGCTTCCCTTGGAATTTGTATATAGATTTAGGAGAGTGTTTCACAGATTTTTGAAAGAGACATGTCTTGGTGTAACTACCTTAGAAAACAATCTATTTTAAAAAGCTAAATAAGCATAGGTGATTAATTGATATCAATTTATAGACAAGGACAGAATACAATGAAGGGACCTTGTGAATTCTGTGATGGGGAACACCCATCAACATTCCCAATTTATACCTTAAACCTTGAACTCTGAGATGAAATGATGCAGCCCTGGCTCTGGGACCAAATCTACTAATATGCATGGGACTTAGCAAATTAGCTGTAGAGCTAATATAGGCTGCACTTGAACAGCAGTTGATTGTTTAACTCACCTGTTCATCTACTAGTTAAAATTCTAGAAAGCGGAAGTTATTCCTTTCATTCTTTCCCTTTCCACAACACCTGATAATAGAGTTATAAAAATCTATAGCTAACATATTGCCAAGAAGGACATATTCTCTAGTGTACTGACGAGAAGAAAATATCTGATATTAAAGGAATATCTAGAAGATCCACTCCACCATGACTTGTATCAAGCAAGAAGCCAAAAGGAGAACATAAGTGATTTCTCTACTTCAATCTCCATGTATTATTTAAGAATAGAAGTTGAAAGGAAACAATCATGGCAAATATCTTTTAAATCTAAGTATTCATTTTTTGAAAAGATGTGGATAGTACTATCAAATTACCTGTTATGCATAATGAATATTAAATTAAATTTGAAAAAATGTATAGACCAAAGGAGAAAGAAGACATTCATCAAAACTATATAATCTGGAAATTGAAAAAATTGTCTTTTATTGAACAGATGTACATGAAATCCTTGAATGTGAAATCAATTTAAAATATTATTCTCTCCAAAAAATAAGTAAAGTCCCTATCACAATATCAGCACTATAAAGAAATCTCTTAACAAGTTAACAACTCTTCTGTTTACCCTCAGACCCTCTGGATTATTTAACACATTCAGTCACTCAAAAAAATAAGAGCAATATGTTCACGTGCTGCTGTCCTTAAGAGTAGGATAGCTTTGATCACATGGCTATTAGCCTGAGTTTGCCCCATTTGTGGCGTCACAATCTGAGTAAAGCATGTAAACCGTTTGGCAAGTCCATCCTTTCCTGTTAATTGTAGATGTGACCAAGGTAGAGGAAACTAATTCAAATAATTAAGCACACACAATTTAAAGTACAAATTCAAACTAAGTTGATTATCCTGAATTTATCTATGTTTTTTCACCTCAGAGAGAAACATAACCCTAATGACATCTTTCATTTTGTAGCCATAAAAATAGATTAAAAGAATAAAATTCAGATTATTTGAAACAAACATTAACAACATCGAGTGAAAACATTAACATACAAATGGGAAGTCAATGTTTGTTCTCTTTTTTTGAAATATTAGCAATGTTCTTTTGAATGACTGATGTGTCTGTTCTTTTTGTTATTGTCAAAGAAGGATTTTATTGTCAGTCATATTGTATTTAAGTATACACTTCACATATTTACGGTTAATTTAATTAGAATGACCTCTATTTAGTTTTAGTAATTAGGAGCCAAAAAAGCACATTTGTAAGAAATTGTATTTATGAAATATTTGTTATGTGTCAGATTCTCTGTTAAGCACTGGAAATATGACTACCAGCAGAAAAAAATAATTTCTTTCTCTCAAGAAGCATGTGTTCTAATGGAAGAAGGTAACACAAAAGGAAACTGAAAAGCAAGGGAAAGGGTGGACTGAGGAAATGCCAGGTAAAATCAAGAGAGTAAAGCTCAGTACTTGGAGAGCAATGAAGACATGACTGTTCTGGACACTTTCCTTTCACTGAAGTTTCCGAGTGAAATGAATCCCTGATAGGAAGGGGCCAAAAGGTAAAGTATATACCCTGGGCGAGAAGTTAAAGGTTAGAGTTGATTTCCAGGTTGAAGAATGTCAGAGAAAATTCAGGGGATCAGAAGTTGAAAAAGGAGATAACTGAAGACATGGTTGGTGTTGGTACTTTCTTTGAAATGAAGGTTCTGACATAAAACTAGGCACTTACTAGGACAGGGACATAGGACCGGAATGCACCTCAATTGTAAGAAGTCCAGGGATGGAGTGAGTTGATTTGTTTTTTTAGGAATTTTCCTTCACTTAGCCATACTTTAATGAAGGTATACCTTTCATGTGCACCTGTTAACACATTCTCATGTGTGGCTCCAAGAAGCTATAGCATGAGCAGCAGCCAGATGGTAAACCTATCATGGGAGATGGGCTAAACCTGGTTGAGGGTAACATATGGGCCTCAAACTAATTAACAAAAGAGGGGGATACCAATTCCGAAGATGTAAAGATTTTTCCTTGTGGAATGGACCAATGAAAGCAATCTGTTGCAAAGAGCAATGAAGGCAGAACACTTAGAGATGTCAATGTCATTCACTGTATCCAAGACCATCAGCAGTTATATTCACCATTGTCTTGATGCTAGACTTCAATGAGTTTGGAAGATATAGTAAGCCTGATGAGATCACACAGCTCTCTTCACTTAAATCCAATTTGTGAGCAAGTCAAAACATCACCTATGTGAACATAGGCATTGTGTAAAAATACTAGCCTGTTGAATGTTATGATATTCTTTTTTTATAGGGAAACAAGACAATAGGACTATACAATGACTATTCAAACAGAAGGATTTTTGAAGGTCAGAGCTGCTTGACATACTTGTGACCCTTTGTAAGTGAACTCTAGCTGAATTTGGAGATACCTGCAGCTGCTAGAAAAAAAAAAAGAACCATAATCGACTAGTTCAAAAACAACCTTGAGTGGTAATTATAGACTAAGGACGTTCTAAATATCTTGTTCCCTTGTTCTCTTTAATTTCCTGTTCCCACCTGAAAACCTCTAGAAACCATAAATATCTCACCCTTTATCCACTCCCCTTTGAGCAGCTGAGAACTTTCTCCTTCACTGCTCTGCTTACAAACTCTTCTCAGAGAACAAATATTTTTGTAACCTGTGATTGGACTCTGTCTCATTTTGGATCCCTTTTAAGGCTGGGGTCTTCCATTGACACCTATTATCACTACTTAATTATTTTATTATTTTTCTGTGTTAGGAAGCTGCTTACTATTTTTATTATTTTACCTTCTTTAAAGTCCTATGCCAATAGGTGAATGATAAAGCAGTGGTTGTGGATACACTAGAAGTTGTAGTCATAACCTATACACAGATGGTTTAACACATAGGAATGAATGACAGGCTCACACAAATGCAATTGCAGTTTTCAGGAAAGTGGCATGTCACCCTCATTAGCATGTATTCTCACACCACAATGGAAATTTATGAGATCAAAAAAGACCTAGAGACCCTGGAGACTTTAATTCCAGAGTAGGAACAGATCATCAGGTACACTAGGTAATCCCTGCTAGAGCAGAATAAAGAAACAGCAATTGTCACATACTGCTGAAGACTTGTGCATCTCATGACCTCATTAATTCAAGCATGGTTTTCCATTTAGCTAAATGCAACAAAATGTCATAGATGCACACTTGCGACTGGAATCAATAGACTACATAATTGTAAAAAAATTGCCAGAATATGAGAGTGGTGAAGGTGATGTGCAGCACAGAGTGTTGGATCAATCATAGAGTTATTCTCCCCAAGGTGAACTTTCACATTAGTGGCGCCAAGGCAAGCCTATTGCCAAGAGACACAATGTCAACAGATTAGAGTAGTTGTTTCTACATGAATGAGTCACCAAGGATATGGAGGGACAGTTGAGTCAGCCCACAGTTAATAGCAGTGGAGGAGAAAAGGAGTGAGCAGCATTCAGAAATTTGGTGTACAACATCCCATTTGCGAATCTAGGCCAGAATACTCACAAAGATCAGAATTGGTTTGGTGAAAATGATGGAGATATTCAGAAACTACTAAATGCATAATGAGAATTCCACAAGGTTTACCAGAAGGACCATTGGTTCATCTCTAAGGAGGAAGAATTTAAATAATAAAAAAACATGCAAGAGAAACCTAGAGAGATACAGAATGCTTGGCTCAGGAAGAAGGCAGAGAAGATTCAGTTTTGCATTGAGAGCAGCAAGTAAAAGTATTTCTAGAATGATCTGAAGACTGATTACGTACCAAAAAATTTCTGTTTCATATCAACTACTCAGTGCTAGTGGAGCCACCTTGATCAGTGATAAGCATATGCTCCTGGAAAAAAAGGGGTAAAGCCTGTAAGAGTGTCGTTGTTTTTAACTTTTTTTTCTGATTTTATTTTACTTTATTTTAATTGATTAATTAATTTTTAGTTTTGAATATTCACTGTTACAAAATTTTGAACTCTAAATTTTTCCTGTCTTCCCTCCATCATCCCCAAAATGACAAGCAATTCGATACAGGCTATACATGTATGATCATATTAAACATATTTTCACATTAGGCATGTAGTGAAAGAAGAATCAGAAGGGAAAACTATTAGAAAAAAAAATAGAAAATACTATGTTTCAATCTGCATTCAAACTCTATATTCTTTTCTCTGGATGTGGTTTTCTTTTTCACCATGGGTCTTTTGGAAATGTCCTAGTAAAGTCTATCAAATTTTTCATGGTATAATGTTGCTGTTATTGTGTACAGTGTTCTCCTGCTTCTGCTCACTTCACTCAGTATCAGTTCATCGAAGTCTTTGTGGACTTTTCTGAAATCCGCCAGCTCATCGTTTCTTATGTAATAATCCTATTGCATTACATTCACATATCATTGCTTGTTCTGTCATTCCGCAAGTGATGTGTATCCCTTGAATTTCCAATTCGTTGCCACCATAAAAATAGTTGCCATAAATATGTTTGTACATATGAGTCCATTTCCATTTTTTATGATGTCTTTCTGATACAGACCTTGAAGTGGTTTTTCTGGATCAAAAGGTAAGCACAGTTTTATAGTCCACTGAGCATAGCTTTAATTGCTCCCCAGAATGTTTGGATCAGTCTACAACTCTACTAGCAACGCATTACTATTCCAATTTCCCCACTCCTTTTAAAGTACTGATCATTTTCCTTCTTTGTTATGTTAGCCAATCTGATAGGTGTGATGTGGTACCTGAGAGTTGTTTTGATTTTCATTTTCCTAATCAATAGTAATTTAGAACACTTTTTTCATAGAACTATATATAACTTGAATTTTTTCCTCTGAAAACCTTAGACCTTGTAGCATATCTGTAGACCATTTAGCAATCAGGGAAGAACTTTAATTCTTGTTAATTTAATACCGTTCTCCATATATTTTAGAAATGAGGCTTCTCTCAGAGACACTGATTGTAAAAACTGTTTCCCAGCTTTATGTTTCTCTTTTAATATTGGTTGAATTGGCTTTGTTTGTGCAAAACTTTTTAATTTAATGTGCTCAAACTATTCATTTTGCATTTCATAAGCTTCTATATTTCTTTTTTGGTAATAAGTTGTTCCTTTCTCCATCAATCTGGAAGGTAAACTATTTCTTGCTCTGATAATTTGCTTATGTTATTACCCTTTGTATCCAAATTGTGTATCCATTTTGATCATATCAGAGAATGTCATGAGAGATCTTGATTTATACCCACTTTCTGCCATACTATATTCCAGTTTTCCTAGAAGGTTTTGTTTAATAGTGAGATTTAATCTCAGAAACTGGAGTGTTTGGATTTATCAAAGAGTAGATTACTATAATTTTTGACTGCTTGGTCTTGTGTATCTGAACTATAACACTGATTAACTACTCAATTCCCTAGCAAGTACCAAGTGGTTTTGATGATTGCAGCTTTATAATGTAGTTTTACATATTTTACAGATAGGACATTTTGACCTGCATTTTTTAAAAGTAATTCCCTTGATATTCTAGACCTTTTATTTTCTTCCAGATGAATTTCATTACCATTTTTTCTAGCTCTATGAAATTATTTCTTTGGTAGTTTGATTGGCATGTCAATGAATAAGTAAATTAATTTAGGTAAAATTCCCATTTTTATTATATTAACTTGGTCTACCCGTCAGCAACTGATGGTTTTTCATTTGTTAGATGTAACTTTATTTGCGTGAAAAGTGTTTTGTTATTATGCTAATGTAGTGACTATGTTTGTCTTGGCAGGTACACTTTTTAATACTGCATATTTTGTACAACTATTTTATTTCATTTTTAAATTGTTTTTTCTGTTCATTTATTTATTTTTATGTTTCAAAATTGATTTCCACAAAATTTTGAGTTCCAAATTTTCTACCCATGTGTCCCATAGCCCCACCTCAAAATTCCGTGCATTATGATTACCCCTTTACCCATCTTACCACTTTTCTTGCAGGGCAAGATAGACTTCTATACCCCATTACCTGTGTTTCTTATTTCACAGTTGTATGCAAAAACATTTCTCAACATCCACTCCTAAAACTTTAAGTTCCAACTTGTCTCCCTTTTTCATTCCCCACCCTTCCCCACTGAGAAGGCAAGCAATTCAATATAGGCTACATATGTGTAGTTTTGAAAAAGACTTCCATAATAGTCATGTTATGTAAGACTAACTATATTTCCCTCCATCTTATCCTGTCCTCCATTTATTCTATTCTTTCTTTTGACCATGTTTCTCTCCAAAAGTGTTTACTTCTAATTAGTTCCTCCTCCCATTTGTCCACATTTTGATCATCCTCCCCATCCCACTTATCCCCTTCTTCCCTACTTTTCTGTGGTATAAGACAGATTTTGATACCAAATTGAGTGTGCATGTTATTTTCTCCTTAAGTGAAATGTGATGAAAGTAAGCTTCACTTTTACCCACTCACCTCCCGCCTTTTCCCCTCCATTTAAAAAGTTTTTTGTTGTCTCTTTTGTGAGAGATAATTTGCCCCATTCCATTTCTCCCTTTCTCCTCCCAATATATTCCTCTCTCACCTATTAATTTTATTTTTTTAGGTATCATATCTTCCTATTCAACTCACCCTGTGCCTCTGTGTCTCCCTCTCCCTCGTCTGTCTGTCTGTCTCTCTCTATGTTTATGTGTGTGTGTGTGTGTGTGATCCCTCATACTACACAAATACTGAGAACAGTTTCAAGAGGTACAAATATTATCTTTCCATGTAGGAATATAAAGAGTTCAACTATACTAAGTCCCTTATGATTTTTCTTTCTTGTTTATGTTTTCAAGATTCTCTTGATTCTTGCCTTTGAAAGTCAAACTTTCTATTGGCCTCTGGTCTTTTTGTCAAGAATGCTTGAAAGTCCTCTATTTTATTGAAAGACCATTTCTCCCCATGACGTATGCATTCACTTTTGTTGGGGAGGCGATTCTTGAATTTAATTCTAATTCCTAGGACTTTTGGAATATCATGTTCCAAGCACTTTGATTCCTTAATGTGGAAGCTGTTAGATCTTGGGTTATCCTGATTGTATTTTCACAGTACTCAAATTGTTTGTTTCCAAATACTTCCAATGTTTGCTCCTCAACCTGGGAACTCTGGAATTTGGTTACAATATTCTTAGAAGTTTCTCTTTTGGGATCTCTTTCAGGAGGTTATTGGGGGATTATTTTAATATTTATTTTATCGTCTACTTCTAGAATATCAGAGCAGTTTTCCTTGAAAATTTCATGAAAGATGATGTCTAGGCTCCAATTTTTGACCATGGCTTTAAGGTAGTACCATTTTTTTTGTTTTTGTTTTGTTTTGTTTTGTTTTTTAATTTTCACCCCTGGACCTATTTTCCAGGTCAGTTGTTTTTCCAGTGAGCTATTTCACATTATCTTCTCTTTTTTCATTCTTTTGGTTTTGTTTTGTAATTTCTTGGTTTCTCATAAATTCATTAGATTCCATCTGCTCCATTCAAATATTAAAAAATATCTGTTTATTTTAGTGAGCTTTTGAATCTCCTTTTACATTTGGCTAACTCTACTTTTTAAAGCACTCTTGTCCTCATTGGGTTTTGGACCTCTTTTGCTGTTTGAGTTAGTCTATTTTTAAAGGTGTTATTTTCTTCCTCAATTTTTGGTTCTCCTTTAGCCAGTTGTTGACTCCCTATTCATGGTTTTCTTACATCGCTCTCATTTCTCATCCCAGTTTTTCCTCCATCTCTCTTTCTTGATGTTCAAAATCCTTTTTGAGCTCTTCCATGGCCTTAGACTATTGCATATTTATTTTGGAGGTTTTGGATGCAGACTTCTTGACTTTTAGGTCTTCTTCTCATGGTAAGCATTTTTCTTCCTCACCTCAAGGGTGGAGGAAAATATCTGTTATCCAAGAAAGTGGCCTTCTTTAGTCATTTTTTTCTCATTTTTGGGTATTTTCCTAGCCAGTTCCTTGACCTTGGATCCCTTTGTCCAAAGGAGGGTATACCCTGGGTACTGGTAAGTTCTCGGTTACTCAAAGGTGGCACAATCAAGAAGGAGGAGTTTACTCCTCTCCTTGCCTGTGCTCTTGTCTGGGAGCAATCACAAGCACTCTTCTGCCCAGGATCTGCTACTGTGATTCCCTGTCCAAAGCCTCCACCAGTTCCATGTGGCCAGTACTCCTCCTCACTCCAGGACCACCACTCAGGCCTGAGACCCACATCACCTCCTAAATTCCCCCAGAGTCTTTCAGCTGATGGTTCCAGAAATGGATGCTGCTGCTGGAACAGGTGCTGCTGGCGAGTCCAGACTGCTTTCTCTTTACACTCAGGTGAAAAAGCTTTCTCACTGACATTTGAAGTTGTCTTTTGTATTTCTGGGTTGAGCAATCTGGGTTCTGCTCCTGCCATGTCACATAGCCCATGCTGTACTATTCTCTGCTCCAAGTCTATTGTGATAGAACTTTCCTCTAGGATTTCCATGCTGCCTTGGGCTGGAAATCTCTTTCACTCTGTCATTTTGCGACTTCTGCTGCTCTAGAATTTGTTCAGAGTCATTTTTACAGGTGTTTTATGGGTTATGCAGGGAGCAACTTTTACAGGCCCGTCTTTCCACTTTGCCATCTTTTCTCTACCCTGTGTGTACAATTATTTTTAATGGAATTTTTCCATTCCTTTAACTATACATAAATATATACAAATATACGTGTATATATATATATATATATATATATATACATACACATATATATGCATATATACATATATAGTTATCTTCCCTTCATATTCAGCTCATACTGTGCCCTCTGTCTACATTCGTACATATACATAAATGTATATACACGTGTACATATATGTATGCATATATATAGGTATAGATATATGTGCATATATATATATAGACAGATATCTATACCTATATAGATCGATCTATATCTGTATGTATGTATGTATGTGTATACATACACACACACACACACACACACACATAAAGACAATCAAATAAGTGTAGGTGTGTGTGTGCAACTATGTAACTGCCCTAGTACTGAGGAAGGTCTCATGAGTTAAAAATATCATTTTTCCATGTAGGAATGTAAGCAGTTCAACTTTAATGAATTCCTTATTGCTCCTTTTTCCTCTCTACTTTTTCAGTTTTCTACTGATTCTAGTATTGGAAAGTCAAATTTTCTATTCAGCTCTGGTCTTCTCATTCAGAATGCTTGGAATTGCTTTATTTCATTGAAATTCTATTTTTTCCTCTGAAATCTTTTACTTGTTTGCTGTGTATGTGATTCTTCATTTTTATCCTATTTCCTTTGACCTCTGAAATATCATATTCCTAGCCCTCTGATCCGTTAAAGTAGAAGCTTCTAAATCCTGTTTTATCCTGATTGAGTTTCCATAATACTTGAATTGCTTCCTTCTGACTGCTTGTAATATTTCCTCCTTTACCTTGGAAACCTGGAATTTGATCAAAGTACTCCTAGTTTTGCTTATGGGATCTCTTTTAGTTGATCATCAGTGGATTATTCTCATTTCTATTTTACCACCTAGTTCTAGAATATCAGGGCAATTTTCCTCGATAATTCCTTGATAGTTGATGTATAGGTTCTTTTTTGATCTTGGTTTTCAAGTAGAACAATAATTTTTAAGTCATCTCTCTTGGATTGATTTTCCAGATCAGTGTTTTTTTCCAGTGACATATTTTTGCATTATCTTTTATTTTTTCATCCTTTTCTTTTTGTTTTACAATTAACTTTATTTCTCGTAAAATCACTGGCTTTCATTTTTTTCCATTCTTCACTGAGCATTTAGACCTCCTCTTCTATTTAGTCAATTCTACTTTTTCAGTCATTCTTCTCCTCATTGGCTTTTTGGACTTCTTTTCTTATTTAGGTTAGTAGATTTTAAGTGTATTATTTTCTTCAGTATTTCTTGGGGGGTCCTTCAATGAGCTGTTGACTCTTTCTTCACGATTTTCTTGAATCACTCCAATTTTTCTTCTCCGTTTTTCTTCTATTTCTCTTAATTTTCAAAATTCTTTTTTGAGCTCTTCCATGACCTAAGACCATTTCATATTCTTCTTGGAGGCTTTGGTAAGGAGCTTTTACCTTTCTATCTCCCTCCAGTTGTATACTTTCATCTTGCTTATTGAAAAAATGACTTTTCTCAGAGAAAGTAACCTTCCATAGTCTTACTTTTCTCCTTTTCTTTGGCATTTTCTAAGTCGCTTACTTAATTTTTGAACTTTTTGTTAGTGGGAGGGTGTACTGTCCAATGTTTCAGGTGTTCTGTGAAGTTGTTTTCAGAAATTTCTCTAAGGACCTATAAATTCTCAATTCCACTAAAATGATATCATCAAAAGAGCAGTGTTTACTCCTCTCCTGGCCTACATCCTGGTCTATGAGCAAACCCAATTATTTTTTTCTTCCCTGGTACACTGAGTACTATTCTCTCTCCACAGCTTCCACCAATTTTGCCATGCATGTACCACCCCTCATCCCAGGATTACCATCCAGAAGACCCAGTTTAGCCCCTTTATTACCCCAATGTGCTAAAAGTTTCGGAAGCAGTCACCCTGGGACTGGGTACAGATCATGTTCCTCTCTAAATTAGGTCAGAGATTTCCCACAGACCTTTGACACTGTGTTTGGCATTTGTGGGTTGAGAAGCCTGAAAACTGCTACAGATGTCAGTGATGCAGCTCTCTCACCCCTGCTCCAGTTTCATCTGTGTAGCCATGGTCCATACTCGCTGTTCTGAACCCTGCCTTGGTCCAACAGACATTTCCTGTTGGCCTTCCAGATTGTCTTTGGCTGGAAATCCGTTTCACTCTGTCATTGTGTGGCTTTTCCTGCTCCAGAATTTACTTTGAGTCATTTTTACAGTTATTTTGAGGGTTTGGGGGGAGAGTTCAGTCAGAGTCTTGATTCTATTTTGCCATCACTGCTCTGTCCCCAAATTTCTATATCTCTTGATGCTGGACTTTGTTGGTAATATGTAAAAATGCTGATAATTTATGTGGGTTTATTTCATATTTTGCAGCGTTGCTAAAGTTGTTAATTAATGTATGTAGTTTTTAGTTGATTTGCTAAGGTTTTTTAACTATATCACTGTGTCTTCTGCTAAAAGTGAGTTATATCTCTTCTTTGCCTGTTCTAATTCCTTCAATTTCTTTTCCTTCTCTTATTGCTGAAGGTAACCTTTGTAGTACAATATTAAATAATAGTGGTGATAAAGGATCCTTGTTTCACTCCTTATTTATTAGGAATGCTTCCAGTTTATCCCCATTACATATAATGCTTGTTGATGTTTGTAGACAGGTACTACTTACCAATTTAAAGAAAATTCTGTTTATCCGTCTCCTTTCAGGTGTTTTTATTAGGAGTACACAATGTTGATTTAAATGGGAAGATATTTCCCATTTATTAATAGACCTTTGTGACCTGCCTGGGTCACATGGAAGCCTGAGTCACATGTTTCTTAGTCACATGAAGTTTGTGTTGGGAGGTGTTTCCTGAATCTATTGAACAGGAAAGGTGAAACAGGAAAAGGTGAACCTAGAACAGAGCTGGGATTAAGATAGTCAGACTCTAGTCAGAGCTAGCAAGATGCTGATAAGCAGGCAACTGACTAATATGAGTGGTTTTGTTATTGTTTGTGATTTTCTTTAAGGAGGACTGCTTGTGATTTGTTTAATGAATCTGGTTTATTGGAAGCCTAGTAGGGGAAAGGCTTGGGGATAATGCTTTTCTCTGAATTATTACTGTTTATAGATTTTTGTCGCTATAGTAGATTTGGCTTTCTGGTGTTTGAATAAATATTTTGGTACGGTCTTCCATTTGGAGAGTCTATTGCATTTCATAATTCAGAACTGTATCAATAAATTCATGACTATCATAGGTGCTGTGAATGTTACATTACACTGCAAAGTGCGAACTGTATATTATCAAAAAAAAACTTGTACTGCATCTATTGAAAAATTCAGATGGTTTCTGTTAGGTTTTATTGATATTTTCAATTATGCTAATAGTTTTCCTAATATTTAAACAGCCCTGCATTCCTGATATAAATCCCACCTGGTCATACTGTGTTATCCTCATAATAGGTTATTGTAATGTTGTACCTATATTTTATTTAAAATTTCTGAATCTATATTCATTAGGGGATTTGGTCTAAAATTTCCTTTCTCCATTTTGGCTCTTCCTGCCTTAGGTATCAGCACTATATTTATATCATAAAACTAGTTTGGTAGGACTCCTTTGCCTATTTTTCTAAGTAGTTTAGATAGCATTGGAATTAATGTAGAATCTGGTCTTTTTTCTTAGCGAGTTCTGTGACGGCTTGTTCAATTGAATGCGACTCTGCTCTTCTTTTGTCACAACGTGACTGTCTTTGATTCTGTCTTACGAGAAAGCAACAAAACTATGTGTCCACTACTCATGCAGAAGTTAACTCTAATCATCTTAGTTTCATGACAAGAGAAGGTTATTTCCGAGCTGATCAAGGATACCACAATTTTCTAGCTCTATAAATGTAAATGAAACAGTTTGTCCTATGACAATAGTAGGGGGTGCTCTCTCTTAATCATTACGGCCAAATTTCTTTCCAAAATCTTCCCTAATAGGCTGGTCCTTCACCTGGAAGATGGTCGTCTACCTGATCACTACTGTGACTTCAGAAATCATCAGGGAATTGTTGAAGTGGTGTTCGTTGCCCCAAAATTCCAGGAGACATGCCAACAGTGGGGCAGAACTCTGTACATGAAATTCATTGACAAGATCAAAGCCTTGTCAATCATGGGGGCTTATGGAAAAGCATGGCAAAATTAGCTTGCCCAGAGACATTCACCACTATTTTGTATCAGTTTCAAGATAGCATGCTTTCATGGGTTTTGAATAAGGCACAATACTCTCATGCTTCCCCAGTCGAAAATGGAATGAGTCAGGACTATGTGCTTGCTGTTATGGTTTTTTTGTTTGTTTGTTTGTTTTTTAGCATCATGCTTTTCAAAATAGTGTCAGAAGCCTTCAAAGAGGATGAAAATGTCATCAAGGTCAGCTACTACATTTAAGATAAATTATTTAACTTGAAAGACTCCATGCCAAGATTAAATGAAAGGAAGAATTGAACATATATTTTTTTTTCTTCAGAGATGATTGTGTGCTCAAGGCAACTTCTGAGTATAAGATGCAACAGCGTATGGGTTGATTCTCTGCCACTTGGGCTAATTTTGGTGAGACACTAAAGAATCAACACGAGGAAGACGGATTTCCCACAGTCCAGCTCTTTACCACTTTTACAACTGACCCATCAGTTATATTAAATGAACAAATTTTGAACCTTGGCAATAACTTGTCTACATAGATGATGAGGATGATGCACACTTTTCCAGAGCTATCTTTTCGTTTGGAAGGCTCCACAGGAAATTTTAGTAACAAGGAAACATGATGTTGCATACGGAACTGAAGATCTATGCAGCTGTTGTGCTCACTTCGTTGTTGTATGCCCATGAATCTGAACATTCTACAAGCAGCATGCCAGAAAATTGAATCGATTCTATTTAAATCGTCTTAAGAAGATTTAGAAGAATTTGGCAAGATATGGTTCTTCTCTTGAGATGAACTGCTACACATTCAAATTTTTACTAGAGATTGCACAACTCTAATGGGGAGAGCACATAATCCTAATGACAAATACGTATTTAACTAAAAGTTTATTTTATGTGTTGAAATAGAAGTCACAACTAACTCTATAAGACAATCTCAAGGTCTCAAGAATTGATTGTGAGACATGGGAGACATTGGCATAGGACCACTAAGCTCGAGGTACCCACATCAAAGAAGATACTTTTCTCCACAAGCAGTTTATGCATAATAGCACAATACACAATGCACAATAGCAGTGGAACAAAGGGGATAGGTGATACACAGCTCTATAGACAACTCCATCCCAAATGTTCAAAAAGATTATTTGTGTTTGACATGTTGTAGAGTCTTCTGGGCTCATATCTGATTAATCTGTCAGAACTGATTGAACTGTACCTTGACTTCAATATCATGGTGCCATATGTCCTCTTTGAGTAAGAAGAATGAACAATATGCTGTCTGTTTGGAAATTAAATTTGCTACCACACTATTATAATTGATATTGAGAGCTTAACCAGAAAGGATATTAAGACACACAGTTATTCCATATGCAACATGCTTTTGTAGTTAAAAATATGAAAGAATATGGGACCTTTTATCAAAACGTTCTTTGTGCTTCCTTCTGTCAATCATTTGATGTTGAATTTAGCAGTCATCAGTTGTGGGTAAACTAGCTCTAACTCTTGTCCCCATCACTGTGTGAGCATCAACAAATATTCTCAAGGGACTGCATTGGTAAATTAGCAGTGACTTAAGTCAATCATTAACTCTATCTCCACAGCTTTCATCAGCAGATTTTTGACAGTCTGGACAATTCATCGACTATACATTTGACTGAGGAAAGTTTTAATTAGCCTAACAATCCTATTCATTGGTTCTCTGGCTGAATTCTGCACAAGAGCACTGAAATACATTTTCACCAGAATGTTCATCTGCCTTTCAAGTTTCCCTGTGGGACTGACTATCACAAATTTACTATTTGCACTTGGCAGTGTGCATATTCCTGAACACAGAAAAAGCTCATCTGTGACAACTAAATAAGCTTCACTTTGCCAAGTGAATAAATCAGTGTCTACCCTTGTGCTCTGTTTTGTGTGAAACATGGTATGTATTCAAATGGCAAGCTTATAGTCCAACGAGAAGAAAAAACCTTCTAACGAAATATATTCCAATTGATCCAGGGTCAATACATTACTTTGACCTAAAGACATTTGGTTTTTCCTAGTTCATCTTGCCAAGATGCTCCTTATTGGATTTTCTGAAGCATTTTTAGCCTATAAAAGCTAATATATATTAACATATTAATTTTATCAATGTTGTAGAATTAGGAATTGTGTAGGCATGATTATCATTTATCATCAAAGTAACACAAAATTGGAAGCCATAAACAATCTCTAGAAACTTTTCTTAGAATAAGTATGAGAAACAAATCTTATTCAAGGGAATGTCACCAAATAATAAAGATATCTAGTAGGTAATGTAATTCTCTTTGGTAATATAATATATGCTTACCTTTGGTTTGATTTTAGGAAAATGTATGTTTTGTTTTCCAGAGTAGTACAGCTCACAATGGTACCATCAGATAATCCAACTCCCAATTTGAGTTGTCTCTAAGGATGGCTGCCATTTCCTCAGCGAATCCTTGAGTTAATGGTGTTTCTTCTTTCTCAATAGATAAAGTCAAAATATATTGCCCTATCAGATCAGAGACCAGGTGTCTCTTGATACAATTATTGTGTTTTCTTAAGTGTAATGCTATTTCCTCACCTTGTCACTACATAGAGGTGACAACAGTGTTCTAAAAGGCTACCATTTAAATGTTTTGAATACAAGTCCAGCAGTGGGTAATAGATTTTTCATTCATACACTAGTCTGAGTTTTCAGAGATTGGTCCCCATATGGCTGAACATCAGATAATTTTTATTCTTAGCCACAGTAATTTATAAATATTGCTTACAAGGTGTTGAGGATATTCTTCGTTAAGAGGAGGGACTACCCAAATCCCATGAATTCATGACTAATTGATATATTACAGCAAAATAATATAGATTTATAAGCACTATGAGGAATGTTGTAATATATACTTTGGTATCAACACCAAAGAAGCTTATTTTCTAATTGAATAATCCAGTTGATAACATAAGAAATAGCAGCAAAGACTACAAAATTATTTTTAAGAAAGCTACCAACTTTGTGGTCAAGGAACAGGTATTGCAGTAGTTCTGAGGACTGAGTACTGAATAAGAACTAACACTGGCATCGACGGATTGCTAAACAAAGTGTGACTTGAGTGCTTTACAGGATAATTATATCGCTTAGGTGGACAGAAGGAGTGTGAAGAAGGGATTGAATTTAAATGGGATTGACATAAAATGAGGAAGTATTACCAACCAATAAGAGCATAATCTTGCATAGAGACATTCGGACATGCTACAGAACAATGATTTGTCAGTCTCCTTAAGTAGAATGGTGACAAATTTTAGAGCACATAAAAAGTCGAAACTGTGAATTTAGCATCATGGAATCATGGTATTTTAGGTGGAGACCAAAAGAAAGAAGAACAAGAAAAATCTATATTTCATGAGATGAAAGGGATCTTATGACGAATCTAGTCAAATCCTCATATTTCATAGACAAGAATACTGACATTCATGTATGTCAAGCAACTTAATCTGATTAGGGGAAGTATAGTTTTCCCCCACCCCCAATGACAGCTTTTCCCCCTAAAATAGATTGCAAAAACGGAAGCTATTTTAACTATGGTACACTTCCTAAAGGCCTTCCCCTCCTAAAATTAATATAAAGTAATGAAAGAGAATAGTGTTTTTTTTTTTTTACTCTGGAACAACCACAAAATATAGAAATAACAAATAATTGAATTTTAAAAGAAAATAAATGCTAGTCTGAAAATTATTTTAAGTACAAACTAGGTTGATATTATTGAATATGATTTTAATCCATTCAGTTATAATAGTAAAAAGAAGAAAAAAGAATAATAAAAGGAAAAGACAGAATATCTTTGTTATATTTGTTATTGTTTCAAGTTGATGTATACTAGGGAATAGTCTTGGAGGGCAGACACTAAGTTTAAATAAAGGCTTTTTGTAGAAGATAGGATGTTATCTGAAATTTGAAGAAATCCAGGAAAGCCAGAAAGGGAAATTAGGCGGGAAAATATTCCAAACATGGTGGGCATACAATGAAAAAATCCTCAGTGTCTAGAGATGAAGTGGTATGTGCGATGAGTAGCAAGAAGTCCTGTGGCAAATTTGTTAAGGTGTATTCGGAATGGGAAAAAAAAAATGTGTTAAGAGTAGCAACAGGAATAGCCAGGTTAAGAAGGACTTTCAAAGTCAAATAGAGAGTTTTAATCCATTAACCTATCTGGGGGGTATATTTGGCTGGTTTTAAAATAAGGATGTTAAAGAGACAGATCTCTAACATCCAAGTTTAAGATAAACTAACTCTGGAGAGCTTTTCGGTTGTTGTTATGTATGCGATTTGATCTTATGAAGAAATGTTCTTTATGGCATCCTCTATATTGGCCTCAGTCTCCAGGGAATCAGATTAGTAGGTATAATGGTAATTTAAAATAGGAAGATCTTTCTCATTTAGTAATAGGCCCATATGACCCTTATGGATCACATGAAAGACTGATTCACATGAATCTCAGAAATTTGGAGCCTGTGGTGCAAGGAGTTTGCTGAATATTTGGAACAGGAAGGGTGGAAAAGGAAGAGGTATAGCTAGAGTAAAGCTGAGAGAAAATTTGGAGAAAACAATCAGAACTGAAGGATGCAGACAATCCTGCACCTGTCTGTGAATGTGAGGTCATTTTCTTTAAAGAAAGCCTGTTTGTGATTTGTTTAAGGGATCTAACTTGTGGGAAGCCTCACAGGAAGGGTTGGTGAAAGTGTTTTCTTCAGTGTTGTAGATTTTTGTCACTGTTATGGATTTGACATTCTTGGGTCTGAATAAGTGTTTTGATTCTGTCTTCCATGTG
Organism: Notamacropus eugenii; assembly: GCF_028372415.1. Classification (NCBI taxonomy): domain Eukaryota; kingdom Metazoa; phylum Chordata; class Mammalia; order Diprotodontia; family Macropodidae; genus Notamacropus; species Notamacropus eugenii. The sequence continues at coordinate 245,403,340 of NC_092877.1, forward strand.
GAGAACTTGTTGTATTTCACAATTCCAAATTGTGCCATGTCATTCATGACCACTGTAGGTGGTACGTTAGGTCTCCTATAGTATGTCAGAATGTCTGGGTAAGATCCCAAGAGGAATGTGAGGAAAGGTTGTACTTAGGATAAGCGATCCTAGGTGAGAGCAGCACTCTTAGGAACCTATAAAACCCAGAGTTGTTTTTTTCATCGGTTTTAAAATAAACCTGAATCTGAAAGAATAACACTTACAGGCATATATATATATATATATATATATATATATATATATATATATATATATATATATATATATATATATATATATATACACACACACACACACACACACATATATATGCACATATACATTTACGTGTATAAACATGTGGATAACTATATAAGCACGTGTGCATATGTATTTATCTATGTGAATATGTATATATGTATGTATATGTATATATGAATGTACATATTTGAATTTAATTGCCTTCTACACCTAACTGAAAACTGATAAGTCAGTTGAATATTTGCCAGTATGGATTGCTTTGTCAGGCTTAAGAGGGGGATTAAAAGGGGGGCAGAACCAAGAAACCAGAGTAGAAGGATGGACCTGTAGAAGTCCGCCCCCCCAATAACCCATAAAATGCAGGTAAAAATGACTCTAAACAAATTCTAGAGCAGCAGAAGTCACAAAACGACCGAATGAAAGAGATTTCCAGGTCAAAGCAGACGGGACAAGATGGGAGCAGGTCTCAGAACACACAGAATCCCTGGCAGCAGCTGTGGTTACCAGATACCTTAACCCCAAAATGACAAAGGCAGCTTCAAAGGTCGGTGAGAAAAGCACTTTCACCTGCATGAGAAGGGAATAAGGCCTGGTCCCAGCAGCCCACGGGTGGCAATGGTTGCTGGAGGAATTGAGGGAACTGATCTGGATCTCAGCCCTGAGTGGCAGCCCTGGAGTAAGGAAGAGCCCTGGCTGGTGGAGTTGGTGGAGGTTCTGGAGAAGGAATTCTACTCACAGATTCTGGGCAGAAAAGCTTGTGGTTGATCCCATACCAGAACACAGGCCAAGAGAAGAACAAACTACTCTCCTTTGATTGTGACACCTTAGAGTAACTGAGAACTTACAGGTCCCCAGAGTATACCCTCCTTTCAACAAAAGAGTCAAAAGTCAAGTAACTGGCTGGGAAAATGCCCAAAAAAGGGGAAAAAATAGACAATACAGGGACACTTTCTTGGCGAACAGACATTGTCTTCCATCTTTAACGTGAGGAAGAACAATGCATGCCATCAGAGGAAGACCTAAATGTCAAGGCTACTGCATCCAAAACCTCCAAAATAAATATGCAACCGTCTCAGGCCATGAAAGAGCTCAAAAAGGATTTCTAAAATGAAGGGAGAAAGGTGGAGGTAAAACTGGGAGGAGAAATGATAGCAATGCTAGAAAATCATGAAAAGTCAGTGAACAGCTTGTTAAATGAGACTCAAAAAAATGCTGAAGAAAATAACACCTTTAAAAATAGGCTAACTCAATTGTTAAAAGATGTCCAAAAAGCTAATGAGGAGAAGAATGTTTAAAAAGGAGAATTACCCAAATGAAAAATGAGGTTCAAAAATTCACGGAAGAAAAGATTTCTTTTTAATTTTTAGTGTTTTTTTATGAAATTTCAAATTTATTTATTTTATTTTATATTTACTTTTAATGTTTATATATTTATTTTTAGTTTTCGAATTTCATTTCCACAAAATTTTGAGTTCCAAATTTTCTCCCCATCACTTCCCTCCCCCACCAAAAAACTCTGTGAAATCTGGTTGCCCCTTCCCCCAATAGGCTATCCCTTCTATCACAACCCTACCTTCCCTTATCCTTATCTTCTCCCTTGCCTTGTAGGGCAAATGAATGTTGAAAGCTAAAAGTAAATAAATAACTATTAAAAAGAGAGTGGGACTAAAAAGAAAAGAATGTCACCCCAGGCTCAGCTCTCTCTCTACTTTGCCACCGTTACCCCTTTAAGATAACAACTTCTACCATTCTCCAAATAAGTAATTTTTCAGCAATTGAGTTAAAATATATTGTAATATACTGAGAAATTCAGCTATGTGCTGGGGTCAGAAGGTGTTTGAAGTTTTGTGAAGATATTATATAGAAATTTAAGTTGTCCCTTAACATATACCTCTCCCAAACCTTTAATTAAGATAGGGTTTTAAGTACTGACCTGGAGGCTGGGCCAAGATAACGGAGTGAAAGCAGGATTTCACCTAAGCTCTTCCACAAATTCCTTCAGATACCTCTAAAAAGTGAATCTAAAGAAATTTTAGAGTAGTAAAAATAATAGGAGACAGGGTGTGGCAGATTTCCAGCCCACAACAGTCCACAGGTATGAAAGGAAGAATCTGTTACAACAGGCTGTAGGAGAGCAGAGAGTGCAAGTCACATCTGAGTAGACACTGCAATAGCCAAGAGGGAAGAGTCCCTGGTGATCTGAGTCACCAGTGGCAGTGCTGATTCCAAAATTTCTCAGCACAGGAGAGGAGTCAGGAGGAACTTGTGAGAGACAAGTCTGGGACCCACTGTAGTTTCAAGGGTTGCACCTGTGGTTAGTTACCCACAGACTGAAAGTTTGAAAGTAACCTACCTGAACTTCTGGATGCCAAGATGATGGGGTAAACTGTAAGTGCTCTCATCCTCTCCTTTTACTTAAAAAACTCAGAGAATATTGCCCCATGAAAAATTCTGGAATAATGGGTCCAGCAGGGGGTGTACAGTAGTTTTTTAGCTCAGGAGACAAGGGAAATGGCTTGGTAGGTTCCTTCTTGCTCTGGATGAAAATAACCAATGCAGCACTAAAGAGGTCTGAGCAAGTCCCACCTCAGTGGAGCAGCATTAGATCTTGAGCAGAAGGGAGGAGGGAGTGGAACTGGTAAGCAAAAATACCAGGACCTCAGGCTTGCCTAAGCACATCCAGGTAAATTGTGCAGACACAAGCACAGAGAAGGTTCTCCAGCTGCTCTCTCACATAGCCCTAATGGAGTAGGAGACCTCCTGTGGCCAAACCATGACTCGTCCACATCTCACGCCAGGAATATCAATAAAACCCTGGAGAAACTCAGATATGTTTCACCTGGCCACAGGTTTGGCACACACCAGTCAACTCAGAAGGAGGTAAGCTGCAGCATTATTTAGTTTACAGTAGGAAGAACCATAGGTCACAATACAGCAAGGCAATAACCAGACACCAAGCTCCCAGCTCAAGAATGTAGGAGAAAGCCCTCTGGACCCCATAAACAGAGACCCACTTTAAAAGCTAAGAGAAAGTCAATCACCATGAGCAAGAAGACAAATGGAAAGTAAAGGACCATAAAATCTTCTTATGCAGACAGGGAAGTTCAAAATATGAATTCAGAAGAGGATAACATTGATACTATACCCACATTTGAAACAGCAAAAGGGAATATGGACTGGTATCAAGGCCAAAGAGCCTTTTTGGAAGAAATCAAGGACTGTAAAAGCCAAACTAAAGAGGTCGAAGAAAAATTGACCAATGGTTTTAAAAAAGTACAACCAGTCCCTTAAAAGGTAAAACTGGACAAATAGATAAGGAGGTATAAAACGTAACTGGAAAAAAATCACTCCCTAAAAGAAAAGAATCTACAAATATAAAAACATGTTCAAAAGCTAACCAAAGAAAACAATTCACAAAAAATTAGAATTGGGCAAGTAGCAACTAGTGACACTATGAGGCATCAAGAATCACTCAAACAAAATATGAGGAATGAAAAAAAACAAAACAGAAGAAAAATATGAAGGTGTTGCTTATCCAAAGAAAAAGGAACAGACAGCTATTAGTTTCTCTTTAATGTGCCTGATTTTTAATTTTTTTTTTTAAATTAGGAGGATGACACACCAGGAGGAAAGCTTCAATCAAATGCAAGCAGTCCTTAAGAACTTGAAGAAAAAAAAAAAAAGAATCTCTGGGGACAGAGCCAAGAAGACTGAGTGAGAGCAACTACTCATCTAAGCTCTCTGATAAACTCCTTCAGATACTTCTCAAAATAGAATCAAACCAAATTTTGGAGGTGCAGAATCCCAAAGGAGACAGACTGTGGCAGATACACAGACCAGGACATCCTGGAAGGTGGACGGGAAGCATCTGATCCTTGAGGGTGGAAGAGCACATAGCACAGAATACATTGCGTCCCCACCACAACAAGGCCAATCAGGAAAGCTCCAGAGCATCTGAGGCATCAGCAGAGGTGGAATAACAGCCCAGATCAGGAGTCCAGCAGAGCCAAGAAAATTAGAGCCCTGGTGCCACAGGTATCAGCAGCAACTGATCCTGAGACTATCAGGGAGAAGATTAAATGTCTGTTAGGTCACTTACTTGAACTTCCAGGAGACAAAGTAGTGGAGTGATAGGTAAATACTCTCTCCCCCTCCCCTTGTTGATCTTGGAAGAATGATAAAATATTTCCCCAGAAAAATCCTGGATCACTGAGATCAGCAGAAGGGTCAAATGGCGTCGTAGCACATAAGGCTAAGAAAATTGCTAAGGAGCATTGCTCTTACTGTGGCAGAGGCCCAGACCAGTCTCAGACAGTCACACATCAGCAAACCAGGAGGAAGTCTGGGACTCCTAGAGGTGGAGCCTTCCAACCACCAAAACCAAATCTGTTTTTTCTATTTGTTAGTAACAAAACCCCAAAGCAAGAGATAGAAAGACAAATCCCATTTAAAGCTAAGGTAGATACAATAAAATATCTGGGAGCTGACCTACCAAAACAAACCCATTGATTTACGAACACAACTACAAAACATTTTTCTCACAAATAAAGTCAGATTGAAGTAAGTGAAAAAACATCAGTTTCTCATGGGTAGGCCAAGCCAATATAATAAAAATGGTAATTCTACTTAACCTATTTATTTAGTCTCATACCAATCAAACTATCAGATAATTATTTTCTGGAACCGGAAAAATAATATGAAAATTCATCTGGAAAAGTAAAAGGTCCAGAATATTAAGGGTACTAATGAAAAAAAATGCTAAGGAAGGTGGCCTAGTTGTACCAAATCCCAAACTGTATTACTAAGCAACAATTATCAAAACCACATGGTACTTGCTGAGAAACAGAAGGGTAGACAAGTGGAATATTCTAGATACTCAAGACACAGTAGGCAATGAATATAGAAATCTACTGTTAATAAACCTAAGGACCCCAGCCTCTGGGATAAGAAGTCACCATTAAACAAAAATTGCTGGGAAAACTGGATAACAGTGTGGCAGAAAGTAGGAATAGACCAATGCCTCACACTGTACAGAAGAGTAAAGTCAAAATGAGTACACCACCTAAATATAAAGATTGATAATATGGACAAATTGGCGGCCAAGGAACAGTATACTTATCAGATTTATGCTGAAGGGAAGAATTTTTGAATAAAGAAGAGAAAAATAATTATGAAGTACAGGATGGATAATTTTGACTACCTTACACTAAAAAGGTTTTGCCAACCAAATCCAATGCAAGCAAGATTCAGAGGGATGAAGAAACCCGGGAAAAATCTTTTGCAGTTAGTGTCTGTGATATAGGCCTCATTTCTAAAATATATAGAGACCTGGGTCAAATGTACAAAAACACAAGTCACTCCCCAATTGATAAGTCGACAAAGAATATGAACACGCAGTTTTCAGTGGAAGAAGTTAAAGATACCTATAGTCATATAAAAATATGCTCTAAATCACTACTGATTAGAGAGCTGCAAATCAAAGCAACCCTGAGGTACCACACCACAACTATCAGATTGGCAAATGTAACAAACATAACAAAACAGGAAGAGGATGGAGAAGATGTGGGAGAGTTAGAAGAAGCATTGAGCTTCTCCAAACATTCTGGAGAACAATTTGGAGCTATGCCTAAAGGGCTACAAAATTTTGAATACTCTCTGACCCAGCAAAACTACTTCTAGGACTGTATCCCCAAGACATCATAAAAATGGAAAAAGGTCCTACATGTACAAGAATACTTATAGCAGCACTCTTTGTGGTGGCCCAAAACTGGAAATCAAGGGGATGCCAGTCAATTGGTGAAAGGCTGAATAAATTATGGTGTATGAATGTAATGGAATACTACGGCACTATAAGAAATGATGAAGAGGAAGACTTCAGAGAGGCCTGGAAAGATTTATATGATCTGATGCTGTGTTAAAGGAGCAGAACCAGGAGAAATTTGTTCATGGCAAAGACCACAATGTGAGAGCGTTTTTTTCTGGTAGATTTGGAACTTCGTTACAATGCAAAGACTTAAAAAAGTCCCCAGTGATCCTTTAAGGCAAAAAACTTTCCATATCCAGGGAAAGAGCTATGGAATTCAATCGCAGAATATAACACGTCATTATTTTTGTATTGTGTTTTGTTTTGTTATATGATTTCTCACATTCATTTTAATTCTTCTAGACCACAAGACTATGGTGAAAGTGTATTTAATAGAATGTATGTGTAGAACCTATATAAAACTGTATGCTGTCTCAGGATGGAGAGGGAAAGTAGGGGGGCGAGAGGAGAAAAAAACTAAGTTATATGGTAGTGATTGCAGACCACTGAAAATTAATAAAAATTAATAAATAAATATTAAATCATCAAGGAAAACTGCCAAGAAGTGCTAGACACAAAGGGCAAAATAGTCATTGAAAGAATACACTGTTCATCTCCTGAAAGGGATTCCAAAATAAAAACACCAAGGAATATTGTTGCAAAATTCCAGAACTATCAAGTGAAGGAGAAAATACAACAGGCAGCCAGACAGAAACCATTCAAATATCAAGGGGCTACAGTCAGGATCAGACAGGACTTTGCAGCTTCTACATTAAAAGACTGAAGGAATAATAACATGATATTCCATACGGAAATGGAGCCAGGACTACATCCAATAATCAGTCACGAGCAAAGTCCAGCATAATATTTCTGACAAGAAGATGGACATTCAATGAAATAATGGAGTTCCAGATGTTCCTGAAACAAAAACCAGAACTCAATAAAAAATTCGATCTTCAAACACAGGTCTCAAGAGAGGCATAAAAAGTAAACAGGGGAAAAAAATGTTACTCAATATGGGCAAACTATTTACCTTCCTGTAAGGGAAGATGATAGTTGTTAATCTTGAGAAATGTATACCTATTATGAAATACAAAAGGGATACACATAGATAGAGGGAGTAATTGATGTGATGGTAAAATGTGATTTAAGCATGTGAAGGGATTCAAAGAGGAAATGTGAAAAGGAGGAAGAAGAAAATGGTAAATAATATTACAGGAAGAAGTAAAAAATTATATTACAGCAGAGGGGAAGAAGGGAAGAAGTTGAGTAGTGTTTGAGAGATACTCTCATCTGATTTGTTTCAAGGAGGGAACAGCAAACTTAATTATCTAAATGTAACTAGCTCTATGGGCAGTAGGATGAGAAGGGGAAAAGAAAAGGGAGGGAAGTAGTAGGAAGGGAAAAGGGGAGTAAAAAGGAGGAGAGCTGAAAGAATGCAGGAGAGCGTTTTAGAGGTGGTGGTCAAAAATTAAAATTTTGTTGGGGAGGGGAAGGGAGAAGGGAGAACTAAAAGCATAAACAAGGCGAATGGGGATGGAGGGAAAGACACAGATAGTAATCAGAACTGTGAATGTGAATGGAATGAACACTTCCAAAAAAGGCAGATGGAGAGCAGAATGGCTTATAAGTCATAATCCAAAAATATGTTGTTTAAAAGAAACACATTAGAAATAGAGGTATACTTACAGCAGAATATATTTTGCTTCAGCTGATGTAAGTAAAGTAGGGGTAGAAGTCCTAATATCAGACACAGCAAAAACAAAAATAGATTTAATCAAATATATTAAGAAAGAAAAAAATACCCTGCTAAATGGCACCATAAAAAAAGAAGTAATATCATTTCTAAACATATGTACTCCAAGTGGTATAGCCTTCATATTCTTAGAGGAGAAATTAATGGAATTCCAGGACGAAATAGAGAGAAAAAAACTATACTAGTTGGGAACCTTAACTTCTCCCTCTGTGAGCTTGAGAAATCTAACCTTAAAATAAACAAGAAAGAATTTAAGGAGGTGAATAAAACTCTGGATAATTTAGATATGATAGATCTCTACTGAAAATTGAATGGGAATAGAGAAGAAAATAACTTTTCTCAGAGGTACATGGCATATATACAAAAATTGACCATGGTATCAGGGTATAAAAAACTCATAATCAAGTGCAGACAGGTAGAGATAGTCAATGTGTCGTTCTCGGATCATGATGCAACAAAAATATATGTAATAATAGGCCATGGAAATATAGACCAAAATTAATTGGAAATTAAGTAATCTAATTGGAAAGGAGAGTGTTGAACAACAAATGAGAGAAACAATCAGCAACTTAATTCAAGAGATCGACAATCATGAGGCAACCTATCAAATATTATGTGATACAAAAAAGCAGTTCTTAGGGGAAGGGTTATATCGTTGAATGCCAACATGAGTAAAATAGAAAAAGAGGAGATCGATGAATTGGGCATGCAGCTGAAAAGGCTCGAAAAAAAGAAAAATGGAAAATCCCCAAGTAAATACCACATTAGAAATGTTGAAAACCAAAGGAGAGAATAATAAAATTTAAATTAAAAAAAATTTTGAACTTATAAATAAAACTAGGGGTTGATTCTATGCATAAATCAATAAAATTTAAAAACATTTGGTCCATTTGATTAAAAAAAAGAAAGAAGAAAACCATATTACTAATATCAAAAATGAAAGGGGTGAACTCAAGTCCAATGACGAGGAAATTAAAACAATAATTAGAAATTATTTTGACATTCTTTATGCTCACAAAATTAATGATATTTATTAAATGGATGATTGGCCAGATTAACAGAAGTGGAAGTTAAATACTTAAATTGCTCCATCTCAGAAAACGAAATTGAACAAGCCACCAATGAACTTCCCAGGAAAAAAATTTCCAGGGTCGGACGCATGCAAGTGAATTCTATCAAACACTTAAGGAACAGTTACTTCCAATACTATATAGACTATTTAGGAAATTTTGGGAAGGAGGAGTCCTAACAAATTCTTTTTATGATGCAATTATTGTTTTGATATCTAAACCAGGATGAGCCAAAACAGAGAAAGAAAATGAATACCTCTTTCTCTAGTGAACATAGATGCAAAAATTTTAAATAAGATTTTATCAAAAAGAATATGGCAACTTGTCATGCGAAAAATACATTATGGTCAGGTATGATTCATACCAGGAATGCAGGACTGGTTCAGAATTAGGAAAACTATTAGCATTATTGATCACATCAAAACAAATCTGACAGAAAACACATGATTATCTCAGTAGATGTAGAAAAAGCTTTTCACAAAATAAAACACCAATTCCTATTAAGAATATTGGAGAGTACAGGGAAATATGGAACTTTCCATAAAATATTAAGCAGTATCCACCTAAAACCTTCAGCAAACAATATATGCAATGGAGATAAGCTAGATGCATTTCCAATAATATCAAGGGTGAAACAAGGATGTCCATGATCCTCATTATTTTTCAATATGGTACTAGAAATGTTGGCTGTATGAATAAAATAAGAAAATGAAATTGAAGGAATTTGAATAGAAAAAGAAGAAACTAAGCTGTCACTATTTGCAGATGATATGATGATATAGAGAAACCCATAAATGCAAGTAAAATGTCTTGAAATAATAAACAACTGTGACAAAATTTCAGGTTACGAAATGAACCCACAGAAATGTTCTGCATTTCTATATAATAGTAAAAAATTCGAACAAGAGACAGAAAGAGAAATTCCATTTAAAGCTACAAAATACGAAATATTTTGTAGTTTACCTGCCAAAACAAATCTGTGGACTATACGAACACAATTACAAAATACTTTTCGTACAAATAAAATCACATCGAGGTAAGTGGAAACACATCAGTTTTTCGTGGGTAGGCCAAGCCAATATAATAAAACTGATAATTCTATCTTAATTGATTTACTTTTTACTGCCTTACCAATCAAACTATCTGATAACTCTTTTCTAGAGCTGGAAGAAATAATATCAAAGTTCATTTAGAAGAATGAAAGGTCTAGAACATCAAGGAAACTAAGGAAAACAAATGCTAGGGAAGGTGGCCTAGTTCTACCAGATCTCAAACTGTGTTATAAAGAAGCAATTATCAAACCACTTTGTACTGGCAAAGAAAGAGAAGAGTAGACCAGTGGAATAAGCTTGGTACTCAAGATACAGTAGTCAATGAATATAGCAGTTTGCTGTTTGATAAACCCAAGGACTGCTGCTCCTGGGGTAAGAAGTCACTATTCCACAAAAATTATTGGTCAAATTGGATAGCAATTTACCATAAATCAGGCATAGACCAATACCTTATGCCGTACACAAAAATAAAGTACAAATGGTTATATGATCTAGGTATAAAGATTGATAGCACAAACAAATTTGGGGATCAAGTGATAGTGAATTAATCAAATTTATGGAGAAGGGAAAAATTGTTGACCAAGAGAGATTGAAAGCATTATGAAGTGCAAAATTATAATATTGATTACATTAAACTGAAAAGTTTTTGCACAATTAAACCCAATGCAACCAATATTAGGGGGAAGCAGAAAACTAGGAAAGGATTTTTGCAACTATTGTCTGTGATAAAGACCTCATTTCTAAAACATATAGAGAATTGAGTCAAATATATAAGAATGCAAGCTATTCTCCAACTGATAAATGACCAAAAATATGAACAGGCAGTTTTCAGAGGAAGAAATTAAAGATATCTATAGTTATGTGAAAAATGCTCTAAATCACCATTAATTAGAGAGACGCAAATCAAAACAACTCTGAGACACCACATCACATCTATCAGATTGGCTAACATAAAAAGAAGGAAGATCATAAATACTGGAAAAGATTTGAGGGAGTTGGAACTGTAATTTATTGTTGGTGAAGAAGTGAGCTTATCCAACTATTCCCAAAAGGCTACAAAAATTTGCATACCCTTTGACCCAGCAATACCGGTTCTAGGACTATATCCCCAAGAGATCATAAAACTGGGAAAGGGTCCCACATGTACAAAATTATTTATAGCAGCTCTCTTTGGGGTAGCCAACAACTGGAAATCACGGGGATGTCCATCAGTTGGGGAGTGGCTGAAAATTTTAGTATATGAATGTAATGGAATACTATTAAGCTGTAAGAAATGATTAACAGGAAGACTTTAGAGAGGGTGGAAAAACTTATAGGGTCTGATGCTGAGCAAAAGAAGCAGATCGGCAGGACTGCGTATAGAGAAACAACCACAGTGTGTGAGGATTTTTTTTCTGGTAGACGTAGAACTTAATGAAAAATTCTCAATGGTCTTTTAAGGTAAAATGCCTTCCATATGCAGAGAAAGAACTATGAAATTTAATCGCAAAATACAGCAGTTCATTTTCTGTTGTATTACGTTTCGATTTGTCATATGATTTCTCCTACTCATTTTAATTCTTCTATGCAACATAATTATGGTGAAAATATATTTAATAGGAATGTATGTGTAGAACCTATATAACATCTTATGCCTTCTCTTGGGATGGAGGGGGGAGACAGGGGGGAAGGATGAAGAGGGAGAGAAAAAAATCTAAGTTATATGGTTGTGATTGTGGAGCACTGAAAAGAAATTTTTAGAAAACTAATAAAAATGAAGAAAAAGATCTGATATAGAGAAAAGGAGAAAAAGACAAAATATCATCTTCAAGAAGAAAGGAACAAAATTTATTATCTAAATGGAACAACAACTGACTTGGAAAATAAATGTAGGAGAAATAATCTAAGAATTATTGGTCTACTGGAAAGTCATGATAAAGAAGGAACCTGGACAGCATCTTCCAAGAAATCATCAAGTAAAACTGCACTGAGGTTCTAGAAGTAGAGGGTAAAATAGTCATCAATAGAATTCATCACTCACTTCCTGAAATTGACAATGCCAAGGAATATTTTTGTCAAATTCTAGAAAATTCTGCAGGCAGACAGAAAAAAAAAATCAAATAGCAAGAAAATACTGGTGTTTAATCCTGAATAGCCAGGATTAAACACGATCTTGGAGCTTCTGTATTAAAAGATCTGGTGTTCTATTAAGCAATGGAGCCTGGACTAAAACCAAAGATCATTTGCCCAGCAAAATGAAAAAATTATCTTTTGGACAAGGAGATAGACATTCAGTGAAATAAAGGATTTCTAAACCATCATGGTCAATAGTCCAGAGCTCAATAGAAAAGTTCATGTTAATTTACAAGAATCAAGATGGGCATAAAAAGGTAAACAGGAAAAAAGAAGGAAAATTATTTAATTTGAGAAAACAGTTTATATTTCTATATGAGAGGATGATACTTGCTAATCTTGAGAAGAGTATATTTATTACAAATTTTATAGTAGATAGATAGACATATGGAGATTGTGGGTATATATTAACTGATGTGATGATAAAAAAGTAGTTAAGGGATAGAGAATAAAATAGAGAGCAGAAAAGGTGGAGATAGGAAGGGAAAATTTCATCACATGAAGAGACCAAAAACATATTATAGTAGAGGGACTGAAGGAAGGGATATGGGCATTGTTTGAGTTTCCCAATCATCAGAATTTTTTTCTACGAGGAAATAACATATTTAGTTAAGTATAAAAATCTAAATTGCCCTATAGACAGCAGGAGGGGAAAGGGGAAAGAAAAGAGAGGGAGTGGTTAGAAGGCAGTGAAGCAGTAGTAAGGGAAAAGGGAAAGAAAATAGAGGAGTGCTCACAGAAGGCATAAAAGATTGTGGGACATGAGGTTCAAATGTAAAACTTTTGGGGAGGGGAAGAATAAGGGAGAAACAAAAGCATAAGCGTGGATGAGGGGAAAGGATGGAAAGACAGAGACAGTAATCATAACTATGTGTGTGAATGTCATTAACTCTCCCATAAAACGGAGACGGATATCAGAATGGATTAAAAACTATAACCTTACAATATGTTGTTTACATAAAACGCATCTGAAACAGGGACATATATACAAGGTAAAGGTAAAAGGCTTGAACAGAGTATATTATGTATATTTATATGTAATACTATATACCAATGTATTATATACATAATACATTATAGTAATTTTATACATCAGATGACTTATAAAAAGTAGGTTTAGCAATCCTAATTTGAGACAAAGCAAAAGCAAAAAGAGAGCTAATGAAAACAGATAATGAAGGAAACTATACCCTGCTAAAAGGTGTCATAGGAAATGAAATAATATCATTGCTAAACAAACATACACTAGATGGTATAGCATCCAAATTGTTAGAGGAGAATTTATGGTAGTTACAGGAAGAAATAGACAGCAAAACTATACTAGTAGGGGACTTCAAACCCCACCCCTATGAACATGATGAACCTAACTTCAACATAAACAAGAAAGAAGATAAAGAGGTGAATATATTTTTGGAAAAAAATAGCTATGAGTAGTCCTCTGGGGAAAACTTAATGGGGATATAGAGGAGTATACGTTTTGTTTTTGCTTTTTTTTCTCAGCAGTACACGGCTCACAAAGAAAATTTCACCATGTTCTAGGGCATAAAATCCGCACAGTTCAGTGCATAAAGGAAGAAATTGTCAATGCATCCTTTTCAGAACACGATGCAATAAAAATTGCTTATGATCAAGGGCCATGGAAAGATAGATCAAAAACTAATTGGAAACTAAATAATCTAATTCTAAACAATGAGTGGGTGAAAAAACAAATCATAGAAATAATGAATAACTTCATTCAAGAGAATGACAATGATCAAACAACCAACAAAAACTTACAGAATATAGTGAAAGTAGTTCTTGGGGGAAGTCATTCAATTGGAATAGCTAGAAAAAGGGAAAAAAAAAATCAAAATACCCAACTAAATGCCAAATTAGAAATACTGAAAACCAAAGGAGAGATTAATAAAATTGAAATTTTGGAAACTATTGAACTAATGATTAAAACTAAGAGCTGGTTTTATGAAAAAAACAATAAAACTGATAAATCTTTGATTAATTTGTTAAAAGACAGAATACAACCAAATTACTAGCATCAAAAATGAAAAGGGTGAATTCATCTCCAATGAAGAGAAAAGTAAAACAATAGTTAGAAATTGTTTTGCCCAAATGTATGCCCATACGTTGAACAATCTTAGTGAAATGGATGAATATTTGTAAAAATATCAATTACTCAGATTAACAGATGAGGAAAGAAAATATTCCAATAATCCCATCTCAAAAAAGAAAGAAAGAAAGAAAGAAATTAAATAAGTCATTAATGAACTCCCTCGGAAAAATCTCCTGGGCAAGATGTATTTACAAGTGAATTCTATCAAACATTGAAAGAAAAGGTTAAACCCAATACTAGATAGAGTAATGGGAAAAAGGGCAAAGAAGAACTCTTCCCAAATTATTTTTATGGGTGTCGGAGCCAAGATGGCAGAGTAGAAACACACAAATACGCTAGCTCCGAACCCACAGCCCATGAAATATCTGTAGAAAAGAGCTACCAATAAATTCGGGAGCAGGAGAAGCCACAGAACAGTGGAGCAGACAAGATTTCTGTTCCAGAGATCCTGAAAACTTCTTGCAAAAGGTTTCTTCGCTCTGTGGATGTGGAGAAGAGCCCAGCCCTGCACTGGCCGCCCAGCGACAAGAGGAGCAGATCCGAGCAGGCTTCAGGGACAGAATCTCCAGCAGCTGCGTGGGTCCTTCCACCCGCAGGTGACAAGGGTCAGTGAGAGGGTCTCTTCAGCGGGTAGAGAGGGGAGTGGGGAGGCCCCATGACTCAGGCCCCCTTGGGAGGCACCAGCGGAGGTGGGAGCAGAAGGGGGCTCCCCAAGCAGGCAGGAGCCTGGATCCATTGTTGAAGGTCTCTGCATAAACCCCCTGAGGGAACTGACCCCGTGAGGCAGCCCTGCCCCCACCAGGGCAGCTGAACTTGATCTCACACTGAATAGCAACCCGGCCCCGCCCAAAGCCCTGAGGCTGGGAAGCAGCATTTGATTCTCAGACCCCAAGTGCTGGCTGGGAGAATCCGGAGGCGAGGTGGGTGGGAGGAGAATATTCAGAGCTCAAGTCACTGGCTGGGAAAATGCCCAGAAAAGGGAAAAAAACCAAGATTATAGAAGGTTACTTTCTTGGTGAACAGGTTTCTCCTCCCCTCCTTTCTGATGAGGAAGAGCGGTGCTCAACATCAGGGAAAGACACGGAAGTCAGGGCTTCTGTATCCCAGCCCACTCAATGGGCTCAGACCGTGGAAAAGCTCAAAACGAGCTCAGAAAATTTTGAAAATTATGTTAGAGAGGTGGAGGAAAAACTGGGAAGAGCAATGAAAGACATGCAAGCAAAGTATGAACAGCAGATCAGCTCCCTGCTAAAGGAGACCCCAAAAAAATGCTGAAGAAAAACAAATTCTTTTTATGATACAAATATTGTGCTGATACGTATACTGGGAAGAACAAAACAGAAAAAGAAAATTATAGACCAATTTCCCTCATGAATATTCATGAAAAAAATTAAATTATATAATAGCAAAAAAGATTACAGCAACTTGTCAGGAGAATAATGAACTTCTATAAGGTAACATTCACAACAGGAATGCTGGATCAATATCCATGAATACCCATCAGGAAAACCATCTGCATAATTGATCAAATCAACAACAAAACTAAGAGAAACCATGTGACTATCTTAAGCAATGCAGAAAAATCTTTTGACTAAATTCAACACCTATTGCTATTCAAAACTCTGACAAGTATAAGAATGAATTGAGCCTTCTTTAAATTAATAAACAGCATCTGCCTAAAACCTTTAGCAAGTGTCATATGCAATGGAAACTAGTTAGACACATTTCCAATTAAATTGGTGGTGAAAAAAGATGTCCAATATTTCCACTCTTCTTCAATATGGTAGTAGAAATGTTACCTTTAGTAATGAGAGAAGAAAAAGAAATAGAAGGAATCAGAATAGGCAAAGAACAAACTAAGCCATCACTCACTGCAGATGATATGATGATATGCATAGAGAGTCCTAGAGGACCAAGTAACTACCTGAAATAATGAAAAATTTTTAGCAAAGTTGTAAGCTACAAAATAAACTCACATAAATCATGTCCATTTATATATATGTATATATATATATATATATATATATATATGTATATGTATATATTGTTAACAAAGCCCAACATCAAGAGACAGAAAGAGAAATCTCATTCATAGTTACTGTGGACAGTATAAAATATTTGGGGTTATACCTGCCAAAATAAACCCAGGGAGTATATGGGCACAATTCGAAAAAAAAAAAAAAAAGAAAGAAAACCTTTTCACCCAGATAGAGTCAGATTACATAAGTGGAAATTGAAAAGCATAAGTTGCTCATGGGTAGACAGGTATACTAAAATAAAAATGAGAATTATATCAGAATTAATTTGTTCATTCAGTTATTTTGCAGAGATAGAATAAATAATATCAAAATTCATCTGGAAGAAAGAAAGGTCCAGAATATCAAGAGAATTAGTGACAAACAATGCTAGGGACGTTGGCCTACTAACACCAGATCTTCAATTGTAAGAAGAATTCATGAAAACCACTTGGTAGAGCCTAAGAAATAGAGGGATAGAACACTGGAATAGGGAATGTAAACAAGACACAGTAGTCAATGAAAACAGAAGTCTACTGTGTGATTAAGCAAAGGGCCCCAGCACCTGGCATAAGGACTCACTGTTGGAGAAAAACCTGCTGGGAAAACTGGAAAACAGCATGAAAAAAACTGGGCATAGATCAACTCCTAACATCACACCAGAATGAAGTCCAAATAAATTCACTATCTAGGTGTAAAGGGTAATAGGATAAAAAACTAAGGGGAACAAGGGATAGTTTACCGGTTTTATGGAGAAGGGAGTAATTTATGACCAAATAAGAGACAGCGAACATTATGAAATGCAAAGTGTATTAATTTCATTACATTAAAGTGAAAAATTTTTGCACAAAATCATTGCAACCAAAATTAGTAGGGAAGCAGCAAACTGATAAAGAATCTTTGCAACTAATGTCTGTGACAAAGGCCTCATTTCTAAAATATATAGAGAACTGAGTGAAATTTACAAGAACACAAGTAATTCTCCAATTGATAAATGGTCAAAGGATACAAACAGGCAGTTTCCGAGGAGGAAATTGCAGCTATGTACAGTTAAATGCAAAAGTACTCTAAATCACTATTGATTAGAGAAATGGAAATCAGAACAACTCTGAGGTACCATATCAAACATCTCATATCAGTTAACTTTACAAAAAAGGAAAATGATAAATGGTGGAGAAGATGTGGTAGAGTTGGAGCACTAACTCATTGTTAGTGGAGCTGTGAACTGATCTAACCATTCTGGAGAGCAATTTTGATCTATGCCCAAAGGGTTATAAAATGTGTATACCCATATGAAACTACCATAAAATTATTTTCTAGAGCTAGAAAAATTGTTTAAAAATTCATTTAGAAGAACAAAAGATCCAGAATATCAAGGGAATTATTGAAAAGTAATGCTAGAGAAGGGAGCCTTAGCACTACCAGATCTCAAATTGTATTATAAAGCAGCAACTATTAAAACCACTTGGAAATGCCTAAGAAATAGAGGCGTAGGCCAGTGGAATATGTTAGGTACTCAAGATACATTCATCAATGATTATAGCAATCTATTGTTTGATAAACCCGAGGACATCAGTTTCAGTGATAAGAACTCACTGTCTGATAAAAATTACTGGGAAAACCAGATTACAATGTGGTAGAACTAAAAACCACAATTGGTTTGATGGAAAAGGAGGTCCAAAAGCTCACTAAAGAAAATAATTCCTTAAAAATAAGAATGGAGCAGATAGAACCTAATGACTTTAATAAAGAATGTTTTTCCACTTACCTAGATTTGGCTTTATTTGTGTGAAAAGTGTTTCATAATTGTGTTCATATTTTCCCTGGGTTTATTTTAGCAAGTAAACTCCTAGAAATGTTACAGTGTCTATAGGACTTTCAAAGGGAATTCTCTTTTCATTTCTTATTGTTGGACTTGTTTAGTAATATATAGAAATGCAGATGATTTATATGGATTTATATTGTAACCTGCAACTTTGCCAAAGTTGTTTATTATTTCAAGTAATGTTTGACTTGATTCTTTGGGATTCTCTAAATATATCATCATATCATTTGCAAAGAGTGATAACTTAGTTCCTTCTTTGCCTATTCAGTTTCTCTTTCTTCTCTTATTGCTAAAGCTCACATTTCTAGTACCATATTGAATAACAGTGGTGATAATGAAGATCCTTCTTTCACTCTTGATCTCACTGGAAATGCATCCAGCTAATCTCCATTACATACAATGCTTGCTGATGATTTTAGATATATGCTACTTAGTATTTGAAGGAAGGTTCCATTTACTACTATGCTCTCCAGTATTTTCAATAGGAATGGTATTGTATTTTCTCAAAAGTTACTTGTGCATTTACTGAGATAATCATAGGGTTTCTATTAGTTTTGCTTCTACTATTATCAATAATTCTGATAGTTTTCCTAATACTGAACCAGTTCTGCATTCCTTAATACATTATGATCAGGTAAGATTTATACCAGGAAAAGAAATATTTCTAAAAGAGGCATTTATGCCTCAATGTCAGAAGCATAATTTAATATATTTTTACTCTTGAGTCTTCTCTGTATTATGGGACTTGAAAGGATTATATACATATAGACAGAGGGCACAGGGTGAGTTGAATAGGAAAAGATGATATCTAAAAAATGAAATTAAGGGGGAAGAGAGGAATGTATTAGAAAGAGAAAGTGAAAAAAATAGAATGGTACAAATTATCTCTCCCACAAACGAGGCAAGAAAAAGCCTTTTCAATGGAAGGTGAGAGAGTTAAAGTAAAGCTTTCTCTCATAATATTTCGCTGAAGGAGAGAATAAAATGCACACTCAATTTGCTATGAAAATCTGTTGTACATTATATGAAAGTAGGGGGGAGGGGATAAATGGGGTGAGGGGATGATAGAAGGGAGGGAAAATGGGGAGATATGGTTATTAGAAATTAACACTTTTGAGGAGAAATAGAGCAAAAGAAAATATAATAAATTGGGGATAGGATAGGATAGAGGAACATATACATAGTCTTTCACTACAAGACTTTCACGGAAGTGTTTTGCCTAAAGACATATGTACCTGTATTGAATCTCTTGCTTTCTCAGTGTAATGGGTGGGGAGGGAGGAAAGGAGATAACCTGAAAGTCAAAGTTTTAAAAATAGATGTTAAAAATTGCTTTTACATGCAACTGGGAAATAAGGCTTTGAGGGAATGGCATATAGAAATCTATCTTGCCATGCAAGAAAATAGATTGTATGGGTTTAAGGGAAGGGTGGGGTGTGGTAGAAGGGAAGGTAGATTGGAGGAAGCGGTAATCAGAATGCCTTGGGATGGGTATAGAGAAGAGATGGGGAGAAAATTTGGAACTCAAAATCTTATGGGAGAGAGTATTGAAAACTAAAAATAAATAAATAAATCTTAAATTTCAAAAAGAGAGGAACAATAATGAGACAACCTACCAAAAGTGATGGAATACAGCAAAAGTGATTTGTTGGTAAGTTTTATATTTATGAATGCATAGCTGAATATACTAGATAAAGAAATCAGTGAAAGGGGTAAGCATCTAATAAAATTAGAAAAGGAACTAATTAACCCATCACCATTATATATGATATTTGAAATTCTGAACAGCAAAAGAAAAATTAAGATATTAGTAATTAGTAAAAAGTTTTGACTCAATAAATAAAACTAAGAATTAGTTTGTTTGTTTTTTAAATACAACAGGGGGAGGAGCCAAGATTGTGGAGTAGAAAGATACACATATGCTAACTCCGAACCCACAGCCCATAAAATATCTGTAAAGAAGAACTCCCAACAAATTCTGGAGCAGCAGGAACCACAGAACAATTCAGTGGAAGAGATTTCTGCTCCAGAGAGTCCTGAAAAACAGACACAAAAGTTCCATCTTGCCCTGGACCCAGAGCATAGGCCAGCCCTGACTTGGCCGTGCAACACCAAGAGAAGCAGATCCGAACAGGCTTCAGGGACAGAATCTCCAGCAGCTGCACAGGTCCCTCCACCCACAGGCACCAGGGGTGAGTGAGAGAGAGTCTTTTTGGCTCGCAGTGAGGGGAGCGGGGTGTTTCCATGGCTCGGGACTCCTCTGGAGGCAGCAGCAGAGGCAGCAGCAGACAGGGGCTCCTCAAGCAGGCAAGAGCTCGGATGCATTGTTGAAGGTCTCCAATTAAACCCCCGAAGGATCTGAGCCCAATGGGGTCGCCCTGCCCCCACCCTAGCACCTGAACTTAATCTCACACTGAATAGCAGCCCCACCCCCAACCAAAGCCCTGAGACTGGGAAGCAGCATTTGCATCTCAGATGCCAAGGGCTGGCTGGCTGGATCTGGAGGTAAGGTGGGAGTGGAGAGGACATTCAGAAGTCAAGTCACTGGCTGGGAAAATGCCCAGAAAATGGAAAAAAATAAGACCATAGAAGGTTACTTTCTTGGTGAACAGATATCTCCTCCCATCCTTTTGGATGAGGAAGAACAAGAATTACCATCAGGGAAAGACACAGAAGTCAAGGATTCTGTATCCCAAAAATCCAGAGTAAGTATTCAGTGGGTTCAGGCCATGTAAGAGCTCAAAAAGGATTTTGAAAATCAAAAGAGAGGTGGAGAAGAAACTGGGCAGAGAAATGAGAGAGATGCAAGAAAAGCACAAAAAGAGGCCAACAGCTTGCTAAAGGAGACCCAAAAAAATTCTGAAGAAAATAACACCTTGAAAAATCGGCTAACTCAATTGGCAAAAGAGGTTCAAAAAGCCAAAGAGGAGAAGAATGCTTTCAAAAGCAGAATTGGCCAAATGGAAAAGGAAGTTCAAAAGCTCACTGAAGAAAACAGTTCTTTCAGTATCTGGGTAGTTGGTGGGACTACACACACACACACACACACACACACACACACACACACACACGCACGCACGCACACACACAGACAGAGAGAGAGAGACAGAGAGACAGAGACAGAGACAGAGATAGAGACAGAGACAGAGAGCACAGAGTGAATTGAACAGGATGGGACCACATTTTTAAAAAAATGAATTTAAGCGGTGAGAGAGAAATATATTGGGAGGAGAAAGGGAGAAATGGAATGGGGCAAATTATCACTCATAAAAGAGGCAAGCAAAAGACTTTTTAATGGAGAGAAAAAGAGGGGAGGTGAGAGAAAAACATGAAGTTTGCTCTCATCACATTCCACTAAAGGAAGGAATAAAATGCACACTCATTCTGGTGTGAAAACCTATCTTACAATACAGGAAAGTGGGGGATAAGGGGATAAGCAGGGTGGGGGGGATGATGGAAGGAAGGGCATGGGGAGGAGGGAGCAATTTGAAGTCAACACTCTTGGGGAGGGACAGGATCAAAAGAGAGAGTAGAAGAAATGGGGGTCAGGATAGGATGGAGGGAAATATAGTTAGTTTTACACAACACGACTATTGTGGAAGTCATTTGCAAAACTACACAGATATGGCCTATATTGAATTGCTTGCTTTCTAAAAGGGAATGGGTGGGGAGGAAGGGATGAAGAGAAGTTGGAACTCAAAGTTTTAGGAACAACTGTTGAGTACTGTTCTTGCTAATAGGAAATAAGAAATATAGGCAATGGGGTATAGAAAGTTATCTGGCCCTACAGGACAAAAGAGAAGATAGGGAAAAGGGAAGAGAGGGATGATAGAAGAGAGGGCAGACTGGTGATAGGGACAATCAGAATGCTCTGTGTTTTGGGGTGGGAGGAAGGTACAAATGGGGAGAAAATTTTGAACCCAAAATTTTGTGAAAATGAATGTTAAAAGTTAAATAAATAAATTTTTTAAAAAAACCCAAAAAATAAAAAAAATAAAAAATACAACAAAATAGATAAACCTTTGCTTAATTTGATTTTAAGAAAAGAAAGAAGAAAGCCAAATTACCAATATCAAAAATAAAAAGTGTAAATTCACAACCAATGAAGAAGAACTTAAAACAACAATTAGGAAAGTTTTTGTCCAACTACATGTCAGTAAATTTGATGGCCTTAGTGAAATAGATGAATATTAACAAAATTATAAATCACCCAGATCAACACAAAAGGAAATAAAATACTTAAATAATGTCATCTCACAAAAGAAATGGAATAATCCATCAATAAACTGCTTAGGAAAAAATATGTGAAGCCAAATTAATCTAAAAGCAAATTCTGTTAAACATTTAAAGAACAATTAATTCCAATAGACTATTTGTGAAAACTGGCAAAGAATGAATCCTACCAAATATGTGTTATGGCACAAACCTGGTTCTGATACCTAAACTTGGAAGAGCCTAAACATAGAAAGAGTAATTCATATGGTCGCAGAAAAGTTTACAAATAATTATCAAATAGATTAGAGCAACTTGTACGATTTACATTGAGAATACAGGGCTGTTTTAATGTTAGGGAACTGTCACCATAATTGTTCATAGCAATAAGAAAACTAACTGAAGTCAGAAGAATCTTTCAAAAAAAAAATAACACCCATTCGTCTTAAAAACACTGGAGCAGAGCCAAAATTGTAGTGAGAGCAAGTACTAACCTAAGCTCTACCAGAAATTCCTTCAGATATCTATAAAAAGAGAATCTGAACAAATTTTAGAATGGCAAACTCCACTAAGAGACAGAGTGTGGCAGATTACCAGAGCAGGACAACCCAGGAATTGGCAGGATAAAATTTGTTTTACAGGGCTGAGCAATGCAAAGCACACAGACCGTACCAACTCAGATGCCATAGTGGAGCTGAACAGGAACAACTAGGGCTGACTGAATCTGAAGCAGCTGTACAGATTCTCAAAAATTTCAGGAAAGGATCAGTGTGCAGAAGAACTGAGTGAGAGAGAAGCACAGTGCCCCCTGTATCAGCAGCAGTTCAAAGAATAAATGTCTGTAAGCCACCTACCTAAGCTTCTGGGAGCCAAGATGGCAGAATGATCTCTAAGTGCCATCCCACTCCCTTTGTTGACCTCGAAAAGCACAGAGTATTTCCTAAGGAAAAATTCTAGTATACTGCGATAAGCCAAAGGGGTAAACAGTCTCTTAGGTCGAGAGGCCACGAAAATTTTTGAGGAGAGACTCTCTTACTGTGGCTAAAGGGTCCAGTTCAGGACCAGAGGTTTCCCACACAGCACCACCTCAGTGTAGCTGGAGGAGATCTTGAGACCCATGGGGGGTTGAGCCTATAAATGTGTGCATTATCACAGCCAGGGGAATCAAGAAGACACTAACACGGGTTGGGGTTCACCAACTACTGAACTTGCTCGTGCTTTAACTCAGGAAATGAGACCTCTGGCAGCCAGACCACCCCTCCCTCACACATAACCCAGCAAGCACCAGGGTAGCTCTGGGGACACCAGCCAGGTCAGGACCAGGTATGCTGCAGCACTCTAGCTTCTAGCTCAAGGAATCAGAGTATGCAACACACAAAACCTCAACTTCTCAGCACGAGAAACATGGGACATATCCCCATATGCCTCAGAAGCAGAGGTCTGCTTTAAAAGCGAGAAAAAAAGCAATCATCATAAATGAGAAGCAATCCAGAAAAGACCATAATATCTTACTATGAGAACAACGACCAAAACAGGAATAACAAAGATATCACCACTGAGACTGTACTCTCATCTGAAACTTCAGAAGACAATATGAACTGATATCAAGCCCGAAAAGTACCTTGGAAGAATTCAAGAAAGACCTTGAAAAACCAAATGAGAAAGGTAGAAGAAAAACTGGTCAATGATTTTAAAAATATGAATAAAGAATTTACTGAACAGAAGAGCTCCTTAAAAAGGAAAGTTATGTAAATGAAAAAGAAGCACAAAACCTAACTGGAAGAGTCGGACAAATGGAATTAAAAATTGAGGATTGTGCAAGTAGAATCTAATGACTCTATGAGACATAAAGGCTCAATCAAACACAATCTAAAAAGGCAAAATAGAAGAAAATGCAAAATATCTCATTGGTAACAGAACTGACATGGAAAATAATCCAGGAGAGAAAATATAAGAATTATTCTTCCACTGGAAAACCATGAGGAACAAAGGAGTCTGGACAATGTCTTTCAAGAAATCATCAAGGAAAACTGCCCTGAGGTCATAGACACAGAGGGCAAAATGGTCACCAAAAGAATCCATAGAACATCTACTCAAAAAGACTTCAAACTGAAAACTTCAGGGAAAATTGTTGCCAAATTTCAGAACTATCAAGTTAAAGATAAAATACTGCAAGTGGCCAGAAAGAAACAATTCAAATATCAAGGAACCGAAGTCAGGATCACACAGGACTTTGCAACTGCTACATTAAAAGACTGGAGGGATTGAAATATGATATTCTTTGAGGCAAAGGACTTGGGACTACAACCAAAGATGAATTACCCAGTAAAATTAAGCATAATATTTCAGTCAGGGAAATGGACATTTAATGAAATAAGCGATTTCCACACTTTCCTGATGAAAAAGCAGCGGCTCAATATAAAATTTACATTTCAAATATTATTCTCAGAGGGAGAATAAGGTAATCGGGGGGAAAAAAACCTACTTATTTACTAAGGGCAAAGTGTTTACACCTCTATAATGCAGGTGATACTTTATCTTGAAAAATGTATATTAATTATGACATTGAAAAGGGAAATACATAGATAGAAGGAGTTGCTATAAATTAACTGACAAAATAATAAAAAATACTACTTAAGCGTGAGAAGGAACTGTAGCAGGAGATGTGAGAAGGAGGATGGAGAAAAAGGTAAATTACATCAGAGGAAGAGGCACAAAAACCTATTGTAATAGAATGAAAGAGGGTAGTGGAAGGAGCACTGTTTGAGATTTACTCTCATCTGATTTCTTTCAAGGAGGGAACAACATACTATAATTAAGTACAGATATCTATGTTGTCCTATAGGAAGGAGGAGGGGAAAGTGAAAACAAAAGGGAGGGAAGGCTGAAAGAGAGGGAAGAAGTAGTAAGGGAAAAGGGCAATAAAAGGAAGGGGGCCTAATAGGAAGGAGGGGAGACTGAGGGAATTGGCGGTAAAAAATTAAAACTCTGTTGTGGAGGGGAAGGGAGAAAGGAGAACTAAAAGCATGAACAGGTTGATATAGGATGGAAAAAAATAAACAGATAACAATTATATGATTACAAGTCTGAATGGCATGAAATCCCCATAAAAAGGAGGTGGATAGCAGAATGGATTAAAAATCATAATCGGACAATATATTGTTTAAAAGAAACATATTTCAAACTGAAGGATACTCAAAGAGTAAAGTAAAAGGTTGGAGTAGAATATTTAATGCTTCAGCTGATGTAAAAACTCAAGTGTACAATCCTAATCTCAGAGAAAGCAAAAAGCAGAAATAGATCTAAACAAAAGAGATAAGGAAGGAGACTACAAGTAGCTAAAACACATGATAGACAGTGAAGCAATATCGTTAGTAAACCTATATGCACCAAGTGATATAGCATCCAGATACTTAGAGGAGAAGTTAAAGGAATTACAGGAAGAAATATACAGCAACACTATATAGGAAGGGGACCTCAACCTCCCTCTCTCTGGATTTGATAAAACTAGCCTAAAAATAAACAAGAAAGAAGTTAAGGGGGATGAATAGAACTCTGTAAATGGCAGATAGGATAGACATCTTGAGAAAATTGAATGGGAATAGAAAGGAATATGTTTTGTTTTGTTTTGTATTTTCTCAGCAGTACATGGCACATATACAAAAACTTGATCATGTACGAGGCCATAAAAACCTCATAGTCCACTGCAGAAAGGCAGAGATAGTCGATGAATCCTTCTAATATCATAAAGTAATGCAATATATGTAATAAAAGGCCTCAGATAGGAAAAAATTAAATGGAACCTAAATAATCTGTTTCTAAAGTGACTTGTGCCACAAATCACAGCAACAATCAGTAACTTCATTCAAGAGAATGACAATTATGAGACAACATTCCAAAATTTATGGGTTGCTGCAAAAGCAGTTTTTAATTGAAGTTTTATATCATTGTATGCCTATAGAAATAAAATTGATCAAAAGGAGAGGAATGAATTGGTCATGGAACTGACAAATCTAAAACAAAGTCAAACAAATTGGAAATTTCCAAAGAGAAACCAAATTAGAAATGCTGAAAACTAAAGGAGAGATTAACAAAATTGAAATTAAGAAAACTATTGAAATAATAAATAAAATTAAGAGTTACTTTTGTGAAAAAAACAGTAAGTTAGATAAAAAACTTAGGTCAGGGGGCGGAGCCAAGATGGCAGAGTAGAAACACACAAATACGCTACCTCCGAACCCACAGCCCAGGAAATATCTCTAGTAAAGAGCCGCCAATAAATTCGGGAGCAGGAGAAGCCACATAATAGTGGAGCGGATAAGATTTCTGTTCCAGAGGGACCTGCAAACCTCTCGCCAAAGGTCCGTCGCGCTGTGGACGCGGAGCCCAGCCCAGCCCTGCCCCGGCCTCGGCACCGAGAGGAGAAGATCCGAGTTTACTTCAGGGATGGGATCTCCAGCAGCCGCGCGGGTCCCTCCACCCACAGGTGATGGAGGTCGGTGAGAAGGTCTCTTTGGTGGGTTAAGAGGGGTGTGGGGTGCCCCCATACTCAGGCCCCCTCGGAAGGCAACAGCGGAGGCGGGAGCAGACCAGGGCTCCCCAAGCAGGCAGGAGCCTGGATCCATTGTTGAAGGTCTCCGCATAAACCCCCTGAGGGAACTGAGCCGGTGAGGTGGCCCTGCCCCCACCTGAGCACCTGAACATAATCTCACACTGAATAGCAGCCCTACCCCCGCCCAAAGCACTGAGGCTGGGAAGCAGCATTTGATTCTCAGACCCCAAGGGCTGGCTGGGAGGATCCCGAGGCGAGGTGGGTGTGAGGAGAATATTCAGAGCTCAAGTCACTGGCTGGGAAAATGCCCAGAAAAGGAGAAAAAAACCAAGACTACTGAGGGTTACTTTCTTGGTGAGCAGGTTTCTCCTCCCCTCCCTTCTGATGAGGAAGAGCGGTGCTCACCATCAGGGGAAGACATGGAAGTCAGTGCTTCTACATCCCAGCCCACGCAATGGGATCAGTTCTGGGAAAAGGTCATAAAGAGCCCAAACAATTTTGAAATTCATGTTAGAGAGGTGGAGGAAAAACTGGGAAGAGCAATAAAAGACTTGCAAGCAAAGTATGAACAACAAATCAGCAGCCTGCTAAAGGAGACTCAAAAAAATGGGGAAGAAAATGACACCCTGAAATATGGGCTAATTCAATTGGCAAAGGAGGTTCAAGAAGCCAATGAGGAGAAAAATGCTTTCAAAAGCAGAATTAGCCAAATGGAAAAGGAGATTCAAAAGCTCACTGAAGAAAATAGTTCTTTCAAAATTAGAATGGAACAGATGGAGGCTAATGACTTTATGAGAAACCAAGAAATCACAAAACAAAACCAAAAGAATGAAAAAATGGAAGATAGTGTGAAATATCTCATTGGGAAAACAACTGACCTGGAAAATAGATCCAGGAGAGACAATTTAAAAATTATGGGCCTACCTGAAAGCCATGATCAAAAAAAAGAGCCTAGACATCATCTTTCATGAAATTATCAAGGAAAATTGCCCTGATATTCTAGAAGCAGAGGGCAAAATAAATATTGAAAGAATCCACCGATCACCACCTGAAAAAGATCCAAAAAGAGAAACTCCTAGGAATATTGTGGCCAAATTCCAGAATTCCCAGGTCAAGGAGAAAATATTGCAAGCAGCTAGAAAGAAACAATTCAAGTACTGTGGAAATACAATCAGGATAACACAAGATCTAGCAGCCTCTACATTAAGGGATCGAAGGGCATGGAATAGGATATTCCAGAAGTCAAAGGAATTAGGACTAAAACCAAGAATCACCTACCCAGCAAAACTGAGTATAATACTTCAGGGAAAAAAATGGTCTTTCAATGAAATAGAGGACTTTCAAGCATTCTTGATGAAAAGATCAGAGCTGAAAAGAAAATTTGACTTTCAGACACAAGAATGAAGTGAAGCATGAAAAGGTAAACAGCAAAGAGAAGTCATAAGGGACTTATAAAAGTTGAACTGTTTACATCCCTACATGGAAAGACAATATTAGTAACTCTTGAAACTATTCACTATCTGAGTACTTGGTGCGATTACACACACACACACATGCACACGCACACACTCATAGAGACAGAGTGCGCAGAGTGAATTGAAGAGGATGGGATCATATCTTAAAAAAAAATGAAATCAAACAGTGAGAGAGAAATATATGGGAGGAGAAAGGGAGAAATGGAATGGGGCAAATTATCTCTCATAAAAGAGGCAAGCAAAAGATTTTTTTTTAGTTTGGGAAAAATGAGGGGAGGTGAGAGAAAAACATGAAGCTTACTCTCATCACATTCCACTAAAGCAAGGAATAAAATGCACACTCATTTTGGTATGAAAACCTATCTTACAATACAGGAAGGTGGGGGACAAAGGGATAAACAGGGTGGGGGGGACGATGGAAGCGAGGGCATGGGGAGGAGGGTACAATTTGATATCGACACTCACAGGGAGGGACAGGATCAAAACAGAGCATAGAAGTAATTGGAAGCACAATAGGATGGAGGGAAATATAGTCAGTCTTATACAACACGACTATTATGGAAGTCATTTGCAAAACTACACAGATTTGGCCAATATTGAATTGTTTGCCTTCCAAAGGGAGGGGGAGGGGAGGGAGGGAGGAAAAGAAGTTGCAACTCAATGTTTTAGGAATAACTGTCAAGTACTGTTCTTGCCGCTAGGAAATAAGAAATACAGGTAAAGGGGTATAGAAAGTTATTTGGCCCAACAGGACAGAGAAGACGATGGAGACAAGGGCAGAGAGAAATGATGGAGAAGAGAGCAGAGTGGAGATGGGGGCAATTAGAATGCTCGGTGTTTTGGGGTGGGGGGAAGGGACAAGGGGGGAGAAAATTTGGAGCCCAAAAATTCTGTGAAAATGAATGTCAAAAGAGAAATAAATAAAAAAATAAATAAATTAAGAAAAAAAAAACAAATTATCAAAATCCAAAATGAGAAGGATGAACACATTGCCAATGAAGAGAAAATAAAAGTAATAATTAGAAATTACTTTGACCAACTATATGGCCATAAATATGACAATCTAAGTGAGATCAATGAATATATAAAAATATATAAATTAACCAGATTAACAGTGGAGGAATTTCACTAGTGAAATAACCACATTTAAGAAAAAGAAATTGAACAAGCCATCAATGAACTCTCAAGGGAAAAATCGCCAGGGCTGGATGGATTTACAAGTGTATTCTATCAAACATTTAAAGAACAGTCAATTGCAATAAAATGAAGACTATTTGGGACAACTGCTGAATAATGAGTCCTGTAATATACTTTCTGTGATACATATATGGTTCTGACACCTAAACCAGGAAGAGGTAAAACAAAGAAAGAAAATTATAGACCAATTCCTTTTTTTCTTTTCTTTTCATATTTATTTATTTTTAAATTTCGACATTCATTTCCACAAAATCTTGAGTTTCAATTTTTCTCCCCATCTCTCCTCTCCCCGCACCCCATAATACCTTGCATTTTGATTACCCATTCCCTCAACGTGCCCTCCCTTCTGTCACACCCCATTCTTCCCTTATCACATCTTCTCTTTTTTGTAAGGCAAGATAAATTTATATACCCCATTACCTGTGTTTCTTATTTCCCAGTTTTATGTAGTAATAATTCTCAGTATTCGTTTCTAATACTGTGAATTCCAGCTCCTTCCCTCCCTATCTCCCTACCCATCCCGACTGAGGAGGCAGACAATTCAATATAGGCTATATATTGTGTCATTTTGCAAAAGACTTCCAAAATAATCATGTTGTGTGATATAGAATATATTGTCCTCTAACCTACCCTGTCCCCCTATTTTGTACTCTCATTTCACATTATCCCTTCCCAAAAGTGTTTGCTTGTAATTACTCCCTTCTCCCATTTGCCCTTCCTTCTATCACCCCCTCACCCCACTTGTCCCCTCCTCCCGTCCTTTCCAGTAGCGTAAGTTCAATTTTCATACCAAATTTAGTGGGCATGTTATTCCTTCCTTTAGACCTATGTGAAGAGGATAAGCGTCACTTTCCCCCTCTCACCTTCTCCCTTTTCTCCTCCATTGAACAAGATTTTTTAAAGTATCTTTCATGAGTTATAGCCTACCCCATTCCATTTCTCTCTTTGTCCTCCCAGTACTTTCCACCCTCACCCTTTAATTTTTTTTTTTATGGATATCATCACATAGGGAAATGGATGCAGTACTGTAGCTTCACACAACCTTTAGTTTCTGCCTACATACACACACACATATATAGATACACACACGCATATATACATACATATGTAGATATACATATATACATATATATACATATATACATATATACATATGTGTGTGTGTGTGTGTGTGTGTGTGTAATCCCTTCACCTACCCAAGTATTGGGAAAAGCCTTAAGACATACAAATATTATCTTTCTGTGTAGGAATGTAAACAGTTCAGCTTTAGAAAGTCGTTTATGATTTCTGTTTCCTGATTATCTTTTCATGCTTTTCTTGAGTCTTGTATTTGAAATTCAAATGTTCTCTTCAGTTCTGGTCTTTTCATCAAGAATTCTTGAAAGTCCTCTATATCATTGAATGACTATTTATTCTCTTAAAGTATTGTACTCAGTTTTGCTGGGTAGGTAATTCTTGGTTTTAATCCCAGCTCCTTTGACTTCTGGAAGTCATACCCTTCAATACCTTAATGTTCAAGATGACAGATCCTGTGTTATACTAATTGTATTTCCACAATACTCAGATTGTTTCTTTCTAGATGCTTGCAATATTTTCTCCTTGACCAGGAAACTCTGGAATTTGGCCACACTATTCCTAGGAGTTTCTCTTTTTGGATCTCTTTCAGTCGGTGATCGGTGGATTCCTTGAATACTTATTTTGCCCTCTGGTTTTAGAATCTCAGGGCATTTTTCCTTGATAATTTCATGAAAGATGATGTCTAGGCTCTTTTTTTGGTTCATGCCTTTCAGGTAGTCCCATAACTTTTAAATTATCTCTCCTGGATCTATTTTCCAGGACAGTTGTTTTTCCAATGAGGTGTTTGTGACTTTTTTTTTATTTTTTAATGTTTAGCAATCACTGCCATACAACTGAGATTTTATCCCCCCCATCTACCCCCACTATCCCCCTCCCTCCCCATGACTGCATACAATTCTGTATAGATTCTACATATACTTTCCTATTGAGTATATTTTCACTATAGTCATGCTATGTAGTCAGACTAAAATAAATGAAAGAAATCGTATAACAAATCAGAACATGATACACAAACACATACACATACACAAATATGATCTGCTAAATTTTGTGAGTGACTTCCATATTTCTTTCTCTGAGTGTGGAAGGCATTTTGCCTTGAGAACCACCTTTGGGATTTTTTTTTTTATAAGAAGTTTTTGTGTTATTACAAAATTCCAAGTCTACCAGAAAAAACTCTCACACACTGTGGTCGTTGCTGTGCACAAAGTTCTCCTGGATCTGTTCCTTTCACTCAGCATCCAGGCCTCTCTGAAGTCTTCTTGTTCATCATTTCTTAGGGAACAATAGTACTCCATTACATTCATATACCATAATTTATTCAGCCATTCCCCAATTGATGGACATCCCTTTGACTTCCAGTTTTTGGCAACTACATAGAGTGCTGCTATAAATATTTTTGTACATGTGGGACCCGTTCCCATTTTTATGGTCTCTTGGGGATATAGTCCTAGTAGCGATATTGCTGGGTCAAAGGGTATGCACATTTTTGTAGCCCTTTGGGCATAGTTCCAAATTCCTCTCCAGAATGGTTGGAGGTGCTCGCAGCTCCACCAACAATGAATTAGTGTTCCAACTCTCCCACATCCTCTCCATCATTTATCATTTTCTTGTTCTGTCATGTTTGCCAATCTTATAGGTGTGATGTGGTACCTCAGAGTTGTTTTCATTTGCATTTCTCTAATCAATAGTGATTTAGAGCATTTTTTCATATGATTATAAATACCTTTAATTTCTTCCTCTGAAAATTGCCTGTTCATATCCTTTGATCATTTATCAATTGGGGAATGACTTGTATGATTATACATTTGGGCCAGTTCTCTATATATTCTAGAAATGAGGCCTTTATCCTCTAGCTTAGCTGTAAAAATTCTTTCCCAATTTACTACATCCCTCCCGATTTTGGTTGCATTGGGTTTGGTTGTGCAAAAACTTCTCAGTTTAATGTAATCAAAGTTATCCATTTTGCATTTCATAATGCTTTCTATGTCTCCTTTAGTAAAGAATTCTTCCCTTCTCCATAGATCTGATAAATACACTATTCCTTGCTTCTCCAGTTTATTCATGGTATCAATCTTTATACCTAAATCATGTACCCATTTGGACTTTATTCTTGTGTACGGTGTCAGGTATGGGTCTATGCCTAATTTCCGCCACACTGTTATCCAGTGTTCCCAGCAATTTTTGTCAAACAATGAGTTCTTATCCCAGAAGCTGGGGTCCTTGGGTTTATCAAACAGAAGGTTGCTATATTCCTTGCCCATTGCATCTTGAGTGCCAAGTCTACTCCACTTGTCTACCTCTCTGTTTCTTAGCCAATACCAAGTGGCTTTGATAATTGTTGCTTTATAGTACAGTTTGAGGTCTGGTAGTGCTAGGCCACCTTCCCAAGCATTTCTTTTCGTTAGTCCCTTTGATATTCTGGACCTTTTGGTTTTCCAAATGAATTTTGATATTATTTTATCCAGCTCTAGAAAGTAATTGTCTGATAGTTTAATTGGTATGGCACTAAATAAGTATATTAATTTAGGTAGAATTGTCATTTTTATTATATTAGCACGGCCTACCCATGAGCAACTAATGTTTTTCCACTTACTTCAATCGGACTTTATTTGTGCAAAAAGTGTCTTGTAATTGTGTTCATATAATCCCTTTGTTTGTTTTGGCAGGTAGTCTCCTAAGTATTTTATACTGTCTACCCCAGCTTTAAATGGGATTTCTCTTTCTATCTCTTGCTGTTGGATTTTGTGTGGGTTTATTTTGTAACCTGCAACTTTGCCAAAGTTGTTTATTAATTCAAGTAATTTTTTACTTGAATCTCTGGGATTCTCTAGGTAAATCATCATATCATCTGCAAAGAGTGATAACTTAGTTTCTTCTTTGGCTATTCTTGTTCTTCAATATCTTTATCTTGTCTAATTGCTACAGCTAACATTTCTAGTACCATATTGAATAATAGTGGTGATAATGGACATCCTTGTTTCACCCCTGATCTTATTGGGAATGCATCTAACTTATCCCTATTGCATATAATGCTTGCTGAAGGTTTTAGATAGATACTGCTTATTGTTTTATGGAAAGTTCCCTTTATTCCTACGTTCTCCAGTGTTTTTAGTAGGAATGGGTGTTGTATTTTCTCAAAAGCTTTTTCTGCATCTGTTGAGATAATCACGTGGTTTTTGTTAGCTTTTTTGTTGATGTGATTGATAATGCTAATAGTTTTCCTAATATTGAACCAGCCCTGTAGTCCTGGTATGAATCCTACCTGATCATAATGTATTAATCTCGTGATAAGATGCTGTATTCGTTGTGCTAAAATCTTATTTAAAATTTTTTCATCTATATTCATTAGGGAAATTGTTCTATAATTTTCTTTCTCTGTTTTGTCTCTTCCTGGTTTGGGTATCAAAACCATATTTGTATCATAGAAAGAATTTGGGAGGACTCCTTCTTCCCCAATTTTCAAAAATAGTGTATATAGTATTGGAATTAACTGTTCTTTAAATGTTTGATAGAATTCAGTTGTGAATCCATCTGGTCCTGGAGATTTTTTCCTAGGGAGTTCATTGATGGCTTGTTCAATTTCTTTTTCTGAGATGGGGTTGTTTAAGTATTCAACTTCCTCTTCTGTTAATCTGGGCAACTTGTATTTTTTAAAATATTCATCCATCTCGTGTAGATTATCGAATTTGTGGGCATAAAGTTGGGCAAAGTAGTTTCTAATTATTGTTTTAATTTCCTCCTCACTGGAGGTGAGTTAACCCCTTTCATTTTTAATATTAGTAATTTGATTTTCTTGTTTCTTTTTTTTAATCATGTTGACCAAAGGTTTGTCAATTTTATTGGTTTTTTCATAAAACCAACTATTGGTTTTATTTATTAGTTCAATAATTTTCTTAATTTCAATTTTCTTAATTTCTCCTTTGGTTTTCAGTATTTCTAATTTGGTATTTACTTGGGGATTTTCAATTTGTACTTTTTCTAGCTTTTTCAACTGCAAGCCTAAGTCATTGATCTCCTCTTTCTCTATTTTATTTATGTAAGCATTCAAAGATATAAAACTTCCCCTAATAACTGCTTTGGCAGTATCCCATAAGTTTTGGTATGTTGTCTCACTATTGTCATTCTCTTGAATGAAATTGGTGGTAGTTTCTATGATTTCTTCTTTAACCCAACCCTTCTTTAGAATTAGATTATTTAGTTTCCAATTGTTTTTTGGTTTCTCTTTCCATGGCCATTTATTACATGTAATTTTTAATGCATTATGATCTGAAAAGGATGCATTGATTAACTCTACCTTTCTGCACTGGACTGTGAGATTTTTATGTCCTAGTAAATGGTCAATTTTTGTAAATGTTCCATGTACCGCTGAGAAAAAGGTATATTCCTTTCTATTCCCATTTAATTTTCCCCAAAGATCTATCATATCTACCTTATCCAGAGTTTTATTTACCTCCTTAACCTCTGTCTTGTTTATTTTGAGGTTGGATTTATCGAGTTCAGAGAGGGGGAGGTTGAGGTCTCCCCCTAGTATAGTTTTGCTGTCAATTTCTTCCTTCAACTCCCCCAACCTCTCCTCTAAGAATCTGGATGCTATACCACTTGGAGCATCCATGTTTAGTAATGATTTTGCTTCATTGTCTATGGTGCATTTTAGCAGGATATAGTTTCCATCCTTATCCCTTTTGATTAGATCTATTTCTGCTTTTGCTTTATCTGAGATTAGGATTGCTACTCCTGCCTTTCTTACATGAGCTGAAGCACAATATATTCTGCTCCATCCTTTGGCCTTTATCTTATTTGTATCCCCCCGTTTCAAATGTGTTTCTTGTAAGCAGCATATTGTTGGATTATGACTTTTAATCCATTCTGCTATCCGTCTCCATTTTATGGGAGAGTTCATTCCATTCACATTCGCAGTTATGATTACAATTTGTGTATTTCCCTCCATCCTCTTTCCCACCATTTGTGCTTTTAGCTCTCCCGTCTCCCTTCCCCTCCTCAATAGTATTCACTTTTCTCCTCCTCCTCCTGCCGCCTTCCCCTCCTTCTTTTAGCCCCCCTCCCTTTTACTCCCCTTTATTCTTATTGCTTCTTTCCTCCCTTTTAGCCACCCTCCCCTTTCTTCCCCCTTCCCCTCCTACTACCTATAGAGCTAGTTAGAATTATCTACTTAAGATTATTGTTCCCTCCTTTGAAAAAATCAGATGAGAGTACCTCTCAGACAATGCTATTCTCCCTCCCCTCCTTCCCACTACTATAGTTTTGTACTTCTTCCTGTGATATAATTTGCCATTTTCTGCTTCCCCCTTTTCACACCTCCTATTACAATCCCTTCTCATACTTAAATCATATTTTTGACATGACATCATTTACTTTATGCCCGTTCCCTCTACATATATCCCTTTTATCATAATAGCTGCACAGTTCTCAAGATTAACAGGTATCATCTTCCCTTATAGGAGGTAAACAGTTTGCCCTAATTGAGTAGCAAGTTTTTGTTTTTGTTTTTCCCCTCTGTTTACCTTTTTATGATTCTCTGTAGACCTGCATTTGAAGATCAAATTGTCTTTTTAGTTCTGGTGTTTTGGTCAGGAAGCTCTGCAAATCCCTTATTTCGTTGAATGACTTTCTCCTTGCCTGAAATGTTATGCTGAACTTTGCTGGGTAGTTGATCCTTGGTTGAAGTCCCAACTCCTTTGCCTTACGGAATATTGGGTTCCAAATCTTTCGATCTTTTAATGTAGAAGCTGCAAGGTCCTGTGTGATCCTGACTGTGTGTCCTTGATATTTGAATTGTTTCTTTCTGGCTGCTTGTAGTATTTTCTCCTTCACTTGATAGCTCTGGAATTTGGCAACGATATTTCTTGGGGTTTTGAGTTTGGGATCCCTTTCGGGAGGGGAACGGTGGATTCTTTCGATGACTATTTTGCCCTCTGAGTCTAGTACTTCTGAACAGTTTTCCTTGATGATTTCCTGGAAGATATTGTCCAGACTCTTTTCTTCATCATGGGTTTCTGGCAGGCCAATAATTCTTAGATTTTCTCTCCTGGATCTATTTTCCAGGTCAGTTGTTTTTCCAATTAAATATTTTACATTTTCTTCTATCTTTTCATTCTTTAGATTTTGTTTGACTGATTCTTGTTGCCTCATTGAGTCATTAGTTTCTACTTGCCCAATTCTAATCTTCATCGTAGTGATTTCTTCAGTTAGCTTTTCCATCTCCTTTTCCATCTGACCAATTTTTCCCTTTAAGGAGCTATTTTCTCCATTTAATTTTTGTACTTCTTTTTCCATTCGACCAATTTTCCCAGTTAGGTTTTGAGTTTCCTTTTCCATCTGATCAATTTTCCCAATTAGGTTTTGGGTTTCCTTTTCCATTTGATTAGCTCTTCCTTTTAGGGAATTATTCTCTCCAGTTAATTTTTGAACTTCCTTTTCCTTTTCTTCTATTTTCCTTTTCAGAGTGATGTTCTCATCAGTTAATTCTTCTTTTTATAATTTTAAAATCATTGGCCAGTTTTTCTTTTATATCCTTCTTCAGATGTTCCAGGTAATCTAGTTTTGCTTGCGAGAAATTCATAGTCCCATCTGAGGTTTCAGATGGAAGTACATTCTCGGCTCTGACCTCTTTGGTGTTTGTGTTTTGGTCCTTATCCCCATAGAAAGATTCTATGGTTTTTTCACTTTTCGTCTGCTTTTTCTGATTCATGATGTTGGCTGAGTGTTGTAGATTCTGGGTGTTTCAGTCTGAAGTTACAGATCTCTAAGTTGAGCTGATGTGTGTCTAGGCTAAAAGCAGGCTTTTTTTTTTGTTTGTTTGTTTCCCAAATCAACCATGGGGTTTTCTTGTTAGGTGTGTGGGAGGGGTGGTCTGGTCTCAGGAGATCTCCTCAGCTGACCTGAGGCAAAGGCAAGGTCAGGGGATGGTGATCCCAGCTTCCCTATTGTCTTCCCTTTTCCCCTGGAGGGCTGGGGCCTGCCTAGAAGCTAATGCGTGTTCCCGCCCCTCCTGGGGCTTGTCTCCCGGCTCTGAGGCTTGCCTGGGTCTCAGTGCGAATTTTCTCTGCCCTGGGTCCTCTGTCCTTCCAGATCGCCTCTGCCACAGTAGGAAGAATCCCCCTTTGCTATTTTTCTAGCCTCTGGTGTTATGAGACTATTTGCCCCCTTCTGCTGTTCCCGCTGATCCAGGATTTATCTGGGGAAGAATTTTATGGTTCTTTCCCGGTCATCAGGGGGGAGGAGAGAGCATTTACTGATCACTCCACCATCCTAGCTCCCAGAGGTTCCAGTAGGTGACTTACCGATGTTTAGTCTTCAGGCTAGAGGTTTCAAGAGCTGCTGCGCTGATATCTGGCACTCAGCGGCTCTCACTGGCTCGGTTTTGCTTGTCTCCTGCTCCACTGGTTTCGCCCGCCACTCTCGGGCTTCTCAGGTCCTTTCCGCCCTGCTGCGCTGACTGTGCTGCGCTGTGCACTGGGGTCTTACCCCCGCGGAACAGATCCTTCCCGTGGACCTTCCAGTCCAACCTGGGCTCTGAGTCTGTCAAAGTCTGTCACCCACTGGATTCTACACCTCCAAAGTTTGGTCAGATTCTCCTTTCAGAGATATCCAGAGGAGTTTGTCCAGGAGCTTAGGTGAGTAGTTGCTTTCACTCTGCCATCTTGGCTCCTCCCCTCTCGGTGTTTGTGACTTTTGCAACAAATAAAGTTAAACCTAAGTAAGCGGAAACACATCAGTTACTCACAGGTAAGCAGAGCTAATATAATACAAATGACAATTCTACTTAAATTACTTTACTTATTGAATGCCATACCAAAGAGAGTACCAGAAAATTTTTTTCTAGAGCTAGAAAAAATAATAAATTTATCTGGAAGAACAAAAGGTCCAGAATATTAAGGGAATTAATGAAAAGTAACACTAGGCAAGGTGACCTTGCCCTATTATTTCTCAAATTGTATCATAAAGCAGCAATCATCAAAACCACTTACTACTGGTTACGAAAGAGCGTGCTAGATCAGTACAATAGGGTAGATACTCAAGACACAGTCTTCAATGAATATTGCAGTCTACTCTTTGATAAACCCAAGGACCTAAGTTACTTCCCTAAAAACTCACTGTTTGACCAAAGAAAAAGAAAACTGATGAGAAAATTGGATAACAACGTGGCATAATCTGGGCACAGACCATACCTAACTCTATATACAAGAATAAAATCGAAATGGACACGTGATCTAGATAGAAAGGCTGATATTATAAACAAATTTAGGGAGCAATAAATAATGAACTTGTCAGATTTGTGGAGAAAGGGGATATTTATGACCAAACAAGAGATAGAGAACATTATGAATCACAAAATGGATAATTTTGTTAGGTGAAATGGAAAGTTTTCGCACAAACCAACCAAATAAAACCAAGAATAGGAGGGAAGCAGAAAAGTGGGAAAGAATTTTTATTAATTAATGTCTATGATAAAGGTCTCATTTCAAAATATGTAGAGAACTGCATCAAATTTACTAGTATGCAAGTCATTCCCCAATTGATAAGTGATCAAAGGGTATGAACAGGCAATTTTCAGAGTAAGAAATCAATCTATCTACAGTCATATGAAAAATGCTCTAAATCACTTTTGATTAGAAAAATACAAATCAAAACAAATCTGAGGTACCACATTACACCTATAAGACTGGTTAACATAAGAAAACAGGAAGATGATAAATGTTGGAGAAGATGTGGGAAAGTTGAAACACTAATTCACTGTTGGTGGAGATGTGATCTGATTTAACTATTCTGGACAGCAATTTGGAACCATGTCCAAAGGGCTACAAAATGTCCATAGCCTTTGACCCAGCAACATCTTTTCTAGGACTGTAACTAAAGAGATCATATAAATGGGAAAGAGTCCCATATGCACAAAATTATTTATAACAACAATCTTTGTGGTGGCCAGGACCTGGAAATCAAGGGGAGGCCTGTCAACTGGGGAATGACTGAACAAGTTGTGGTATATGAATGTAATGGACAGCTACTGTACTACAAGAAATGAGGAACAGGAATGCTACAGAGAGGTCTGGAAGGACTTACATGAAGTGATGCTGAGTGAAATGAGCAGAAGCAGGAGAAGATTATACCTTACAAAAACCACAGTGTTAGAGGAATTTTTCTGGTAGAATTAGCTCTTCACAGCAATGCAAGGACCAAAAACATTTCCAGTGGACTCTTTAGGCAAATTGCCATAGAAATCCAGAGAAAGAACTATTGCAG
Source organism: Notamacropus eugenii (assembly GCF_028372415.1). NCBI lineage: Eukaryota > Metazoa > Chordata > Mammalia > Diprotodontia > Macropodidae > Notamacropus > Notamacropus eugenii. Next base: position 245,443,139 of record NC_092877.1, read on the forward strand.
TGGAATGCAGAATGAAGCAGAATATTTTCTCTTGTGTTATGTTTTGTTTTTTTTCTCATGGTATCCCCCATTCATTTTAATTCCTCTATGCAACATGACCAATGTGAAAATGTATTTAATAAGAATGTACGTATAGAATCCATATACGATTGCATGTCATCTCGGAGAGGGAGTGCGGAAGGAGGGGGAAAAATCTAAGATAAATGGAAGTGATTGTAGAAAAATGAACACAAGTAAATTAATTTAAAAAACTACTAGAGAGCATGGAAATAAACGGAGTCTTCCTTAAAATCATACTTAACATTTACCTTAAACCATAAGCAAGAGTCATATGTAATGGGGAACTGCTAGAAGTATTTCCAATAAAATCAGGGGTGAAATAAATATCCATTATCACCACTGTTTTTCAATATGGTACTAGAAACCTTAACATTAGCAATAAAAAAAAGAAAAAAAAACATGAAAGAATTAGAAGAGGCAATGAAGAAATTAAACTGTCTTAGAAACAAAGCTAAGAAAGCTTTACAGATGTTATGATGATATACTTAGAGAATCTTAGAAACTCAGGTAAGAAAAGAAAACTACTTGAAAGAATGAACAACTTGAGCAAAGCTGCAGAATATAAAATAAACCCACACAGTTCAATATTTCTGTATATTAAAAATGAAACTCAGCATTAAAAGACAGAAAGAGACATTTCACTTAAAATTACTGTAAAATCAAGGGGATGCCCATCAATTGGGAAACTGCTGAGTAATTTGTGGTATAATAATATAATGACAGACTATTGTGCTATAAGAAATGATGAACAGGAAGACTTCATAAAGACCAGCCAAGAGTCATATGAACTGATGGTGAGTGAAGGGAGCAGACCCAGGAGAACATTGTACACTGCCATAACCACAGTGTGCGAGGAATTTTTTCTTGTAGACTTAGTACTTCTTGCAATGCAAGGACTTAGAAAATTTCCAATGGACTCTTGAGGCAAAATGCCTTGCATATTCAGAGAAAGAAGTATGGAAAGCAATCACAGAATGAAGCAGACCATTTTCCTTTGCATTACGTTTTGTTTTGTTTTATGATATCTCCCATTCATTTTAATTCTTCTATGCAACATGAACAGGGTGAAAATGTATTTAATAGAAATGTATGTGTAGAAACTATATAAAATTTTATGCCATCTAAGAGAGGGAGTGGATAGGGAGGAGGCAAGGAGTGGGGGGGAGGGGAAAATCTAAGATATATGGAAGTGATTGTAGAACACTGAAAACAAATAAAATAATTTAATTAATAAAAACAATAATTTCATATAAAAATAAAACAAAATTGCTGTAGATATTTAAAACATTTTAGAGTCTACCTGCAAAAACAAACCCAGGAACTATATGAACACAACTCCAACACACTTTTCACACAAATAAAGTTAGATCTATATAATTAGAAAGCAATCAGTTGCTCATTAGTAGAATGAGCTAATATAATAAAAACCAATATTTTGACCTAAATTAATCTACTTATTCAGTGTCATATTAACCAAACTACCAAAATTTGTTTTATAGAACTAGAAAAAATAACAAAATTAATCTGAAAGAACAAAACAACTAGAAGAGCAAGGAAATTAATAAAAAGAAAAGCTAGAGGAGGTCACCTAACTGTACCAGATCTTCAATTGTATTATAAAGCAGGAATCATCAAAACAACTTCATACTTGCTAAGAAATACAGTGGTGGATTAGGGAATAGGTTACCTTCACAATACATGGTGGTCAATGATTATATTTATTTAATATTTGATAAACACAAAGACTCCAGCTTCTAGAGTAAGAACTCACTGTTTGACAAAATGTGCTTGGAAAACGTGAATATAGCATGGCAGAAATTAGGCATAGATCAACATCTTAAACCATATACCAAGATAAAGTCAAAATGGGTATGCAATTTAGTTATAAAGGCTGATACTACAAGCAAACTGGTAGAGCAAGGAATAGTTTATCTGTCAGATTTATGGAGAAGGCAAACATTAGTGACAAACCAAGAGACAGAGAACATTATGAAATGCAAGATGGATAATTTTGATTACATTAAGTTGAAAAGGTTTTGCACAAAACAGCCAATACAACCAAGATTAGGAAAGAAGCAGAAATCTGGGAAAGGATGTTTATAAGAAATGTCTCCAACAAAGGTCTCATTTCTCAAATATATAGACAACCAAGTCAAATTTAAAAGAATGAAAACCATTCCCCTGTTGATAAATGATCAAAGGATATGAAAAGGTAGTTTTCTGATGAAGAATATAAAACTCTCTGTACTCATATGAAAAAAAGCTCTGAATAACTATGAATTAGAGAAATGAAAATCAAAACAACTCTAATGTACCACACCGCTTCTATTAGACTGATTAACATGACAAAACAAGAAAACAATAATTTCTGAAGGAAAGGTGCGAAAATTGGAACATTAATCCATTTTTGGTGGAGACATGGACTGATTCAACCATTCTGGAGAGCCATGTGGAATTATGTCCAACGGTATACCCCAAACTCAGCATACCTTTTTCTCCAGGATGACACTTCAGTGTTTATATTTCAAAGAGTTCATATAAATGAGAAAAGGACACAAACATACAAAAATATTTATAGCTGCTCTTTTTGTGGTGGCAAAAAATTGGAAATTGAGGGGCTTCCAATCAATTAGGGAATGGCTGAACAAGTTTGGTGTATTAATGCAGAGCAATGCTATTGTATTTTAAGAAATGAAGAGCAAGGAGACTTCAGAAAAATCAGAAAAGACTTATAAGAAGTGATGCTGAGCGAAATGAGCAGAAACAGGAGAAAATTGTATGAAGTAACAATCACATTGTGTGATGATTAACTTTGAGAAATTTAGTTCCTCTTAACAATGCAAGGAACTAAGCCAGGTCCCAAAAAAATTTATGATGGAAAATGCTATCCACACAGGGAGAAAGAAGTTGGGAATTTTCTTTTTCATGAATCCTCCCAGTAAGTCTAGTTCTTCTTGACATCAAGACTAATGTGAAAGCAGGTTTAATATGAACGCATAAGTAGTGTCTATATCAGATTGCACCCAATCTTGGGGAGACAGTAGGAGAGGGAGGGAAGAAAATTTGAAACTCAAAATCTTATGAAACAATGTTGAAAACTAAAAATAAATTAATTTGGAGAAAATGAAAAACAAAAGGAAAAAGAGAAGCTGACTGAGGGAATTTTATAAAGAATAACTGAAAGAGAACAAAAGGAAATAAAGAAGGAAACAATAGTAAGAAGGACAATAACATATTGAAAATAATATGCCATATACTTTTTAAAATGTAAGCTAAAATACAATGGGGACTAGTGACTTCACATAAATCCAACTCAGTACTTCTTTTTTTATTATTTTATTTACTTTTTTTTAATGTTCTACAATCACTAACGTAAAACTTAGATTTTTACCCTCCCACACCTACCCCCCACCACTCCCTTCCTTCCCCAAGATGGCATACAATTCTGTATAGAATCTACATATACTTTCCTGTGGAATACGTTTTCTCTATTGTAGTGCTATGTAGACAAACTAAAATAAATGGAAGAAATCATATAACAAATGAAAACGTAACACACACACACACACACACACACGATCTGCTACATTCTGCGAATGAATTCCATAATTCTTTCTCTGAGTGTGAAAGGCATTTTGCCTTAGAAAACCACTGGGAATTTTTTTTTAAGTTCTTGTGTTATTACGAAGTTCCAAGTCCACCAGAAAAAACTCTCGCACACTGTGGTCATTGCTGTGCACAAAGTTCCCCTGGTTCTGCTCCTTTCTCTGAACATCAGATCATACAAGTCCCTCCAGGCCTCCCTGAAGTCTTCTTCTTCATCTTTTCTTATGGAAAAATAGTATTCCATTCCATTCCTATACCATGATTTATTCAGCTATTCCCCAATTGAAGAACATTCCCTGGATTTCCAGGTATTGACAACTACAAAGAGTGCTGCTATAAACACTTTTGTACATGTAGGACCGTTTCCCATTTTTGTGATCTCTTGGGGATGCAGTCCTAGTAGTGACATTGTTGGGTCAAAGGATATGCACATTTTCGTAGCCCTTTAGGAACAGTTTCAAGCCGCAATATCAGAATGGTTGGATGAGTTCACAGCTACACCAACAATGAAGTAGTGTTCCAACTCTCCCAAATCCTATCCAACATTTATGATTTTTCTGTTCTGTCATGTTTGCCAATCTTATAGGTGTGATGTGGTACCTTAGAGTTGTTTTCATTTGCATCTCCCTAATCAAAAGTTATTTAGAGCATTTTTTCATATGATCATATATCTTTAATTGCTTCTTCTGAAAATTGCCTGTTCATATCCTCTGACCATTTATCAATTGGGGAATAACTTGTATAGTTGTACATTTGACTCAGTTCTCTATATATTCTAGAAAAGAGGCCTTTATCCCCAAGATTACCTGTAAAAATTCTTTCCCAATTTACTACATCTCTCCGAATTTTGGTTGCATTGGGTTTGTTTATGCAAAAACTTTTCAGTTTAATGTAATCAAAATTATCTACCTTACATTTCATAGTGCTTTCTATCTCTTCTTAGGAAAATATTCTTCCCTTCTCCATGAATCTGATAAATACACTATTCCTTCCTCCTCCAGTTTGACCATGGTATCAATCTTTATACTTAGATCGTGTAAAAATTTGGACTTTATTCTATGTACGGTGTCAGGCATGGGTCTAAGCCTAGTTTCCACCCCACTGTTATCCAGTTTTCCCAGCAATTTTTGCCGAACAGTGAGTTCTTATCCCAGAAGCTAGGGTCCTTGGGTTTATCAAACAGGAGGTTGCAATATTCATTGCCTACTATGTCTTGAATGCCAAGTATATTCCCCTTGTCTACCCTCCTGTTTCTTAGCCAGTTCCAAGTGGTTTTGATAATTGCTGCTTTATAGTACAATTCGAGATATAGGTGTAGGCTACCTTCCTTGGCATTTTTTTTCATTAGAGCCTTTGATATACCGGACCTTTTGTTCTTCCAGACGAATTTTGATACTATTTTATCCAGCTCTAGAAAATAATTATTTGATAGTTTAATTGGTATGGCACTAAATAAGAAAATTAACTTAGGTAGAATTGTCATTTTTATTATATTAGCTTGGCCTACCCATGAGCAAATGGTGTTTTTCCATTTACTTAAATCTCAGTTTATTTAGGCAAAAAGTGTATTGTAATTGTGTTCACATAGTCCTTTGGTTTGTTTTGGCAGGTTAACTCCCAAGTATTTTATAGTGTCTACCCTAGCTTTAAATGAGATTTCTCTTTCTATCTCTTGCTGTTGGACTTTGTTGCTAATATATAGCAATACGGAAGATTTGTGCAGATTTATTTTGTAACCTGCAACTTTGCCAGAGTTGTTTATTATTTCAAGTAGTTTTTCACTTGAGTCGCTGGGATACTCTAAGTATATCATCATATCATCTGCAAAGAGTGATAACTTAGTTTCTTCTTTGCCTATTCTTATTACTTCAATTTCTTCATCTTGTCTAATTGCTACAGCTAAGATTTCTAGTACCATATTGAATAATAGTGGTGATAATGGACATCCTTGCTTCACCCCTGATCTTATTGGAAATGCATCTAGCTTATCCCCATTGCATATAATACTTGCTGAAGGTTTTAGGTAGATACTGCTTATTATTTTCTGGAAAGTTCCCTTTAATCCTGTGTTCTCCAGTGTTTTTTAGTAGGAATGGGTGCTGTATTTTTTCGAAAGCTTTTTCTGCATTTATTGAGATCATCATGTGTTTTTGTTAGTTTTTTTGTTGATATGATCAATAGTGCTAATAGTTTTCCTAATATTGAACCAGCCTTGCATTCCTGGTATGTATCCTACCTGATCATAATGGATTGTTCTCATGATAATATGCTGTATTCGTTTTGCTAAAATCTTATTTAAAATTTTTGCATCTATATTCATTAGAGAAATTTGTCTGTAATTTTATTTCTCTGTTTTGTCTCTTCTTGGTTTAGGTATCAAAATTATATGTATCATAGAAAGAATTTGAGAAGACTCCTTCTTGCCCAATTTTCAAAAATAGTCTATATAGTACTGGAATTAACTGTTCTTTAAATATTTGACAGAATTCACTTGTAAATCCATCTGGCCCTGGAGATTTTTTCCTAGGGAATTCATCGATGGCATGTTCACTTTCTTTTTCTTAGATGGGATTGTTTAAGTATTCAACTTCCTCTTCTGTTAATCTGGAAAATTTGCATTTTTTAACGTACTCGTCCATCTCGTTTAGATTATCGAATTTGTGGGCATAAAGTTGGGCAAAATGATTTCTAATTATTGTTTTAATTTCCTCCTGATTTGTTTCAAGCAGGGAAAAATAAATTTAAGCAGAAAATCCTAACTAGCTCTATAGGCCGTAGGAGGGGAAGGGGGAAGAATGGGGAGGGAGGCTAAAAGGGATGGAAGAAACAATAAGGGTAAAGGGGAGTAAAGGGAAAAGGGCTTAAAGAAGGAAGGGAAGGCTGCAGGAGGAAGTGGTGAAAAGTGAATACTATTGAGGAGGGGGAAGGGAGACGGGAGAGCTAAAAGCACAAATGATGGGAAAGAGGATGGAAGGAAATACATTGACTGTAATCATAACTGTGAATGTAAATGCAGTGAACCCTCCCATAAAATGGAGATTTATAGCAAAATAAATTAAAAGCCATAATCCAACAATATGTGGTTTACAAGAAACACATTTTAAACGGGGAGAAACACACAAGATAAAGGTCAAAGGTTGGAGCAGAATACATTGTGCTTCAGCTGATGTAAGAAAAGCAGGACTAGTAATCCTAATCTCAGACAAAGCAAAAGCAGAAACAGATCTAGTCAAAAGATATAAGGAAGGAAAGTATATCCTGCTCAAAGGCACCATAGACAATGAAGCAATATCATTACTCAACATGTATTCTCCAAGTGCTATAGCATCCAGATTATTAGAGGAGAGGTTGGGGGAACTGAAGGAAGAAATTGACAGCAAAAGTGTACTAGACGGGGACCTCAACCTCCCCCTCTCTGAACTTGATAAATCTAACCTCAAAATAAACAAGAAGGAAGTTAAGTAGGTAAATAAAACTCTGGATAAAGTAGATATGATATGTCTCTGGAGAAAATTGAATGGGAATAGAAAGGAATATACCTTGTTCTCAACTGTACATGGCACATTTACAAAAATTGACCATGTAGTAGGACATAAAAACCTCACAATCCGTGCAGAAAGGCAGACATAATCAATGCATCCTTCTCAGATCGTAATGCAATAAAAATGATATGCAATAAAAGACCAAGGAAAGGTAAACCAAAAATCAATTGGAAACTAAATAATCTAATCCTAAAGAAGGAGTGGGTTAAAGAAGAAATCATAGAAATAATCAAAAACTATATTCAAGAGATTGGCAATAATGAGACCGCCTACCAAATCTTATGGGATACTGCAAAAGCAGTTCTTAAGGGAAGTTTTATATCTTTGAATGCCTACATAAATAAAACAGAGAATGAGGAGATCAATGACTTGGGCATGCAGGTGAAAAAGCTAGAAAAAGAACAAATTGAAAATCCCCAAATAAATAACATATTAGAAATATTGAAAACCAAAGGAGAGATTAATAAAATTGAAACTAAGAAAACTATTGAATTAATAAATAATACCAATAGAGAGTTTTATGAAAAATCTTACCAAATTGATAAAGCTTTCATCAATTTGATTAAAAAAGAAAGAAGAAAATCAAATTGCTAATATTAAAAATGAAAGGGGAGAGCTCACCTCTCAAACAATGCTCATCTTCCTTCCTTCTTTCTCTCTACCATAATTTTGTACTTCTTCCTGTGATGTAATTTACCATTTTCTGCTTCCTCCTTTTCACACCTCCTGTTACAATCTCTTTGTATACTAAAATCATAATTTTAACATGACATCATTTACTTTATCCCTGTTCCCTCTATGTATATCCCTTTTGTATTTCATAATAGATGCACAGTTCTCAAGATTAACAGGTATCATCTTCCCTTATAGGGAAGTAAACAGTTTGCCCTAATTGAGTAACAAGTTTTTGTTTTTGTTTTTCCCCCCTGTTTACCTTTTTATGATTCTCTTGAGACCTGCATTTGAAGATCGAATTGTCTATTAAGTTCTGGCATTTTTGTCAGGAATTTCTGGAAATCCCTTACATCGTTGAATGACCTTCTTCTTGCCCGAAATATTATGCTGAACTTTGTTGGGTAGTTGATCCTTGGTTGTAGTCCCAACTCCTTTGACTTATGGAATATTGGATTCCAATTCCTTTGATCTTTTAATGTAGAAGCTGCAAGGCCCTGTGTGATCCTGACTGTAGCTTCTCGATATTTGAATTGTTTCTCTCTGGTTTCTTTACTTGATAGTTCTGGAATATGGCAAAGCTCTTTCTTGGGTTCTGAGCTTGGGATCCCGTTAAAGAGGTGAACAGTGGATTCTTTCGATGACTATTTTGCCCTCTGAATTTAGCACTTCTGGGCAGTTTTCCTTGATGATTTCCTGGAAGATATTTTTCAGACTCTTTTTTTCATCATGGCTTTCTGGCAGGCCAATAATTCTTAAATTTTCTCTCCTGCATCTATTTTCCAGGTCAGTTGGTTTTCCAATGAGATATTTTACATTTTCTTCTATCTTTTCATTTTTTAAATTTTGTTTCACTGATTCTTGCTGTCTCATCAAGTCATTAGTTTCTACTTGTCCAATTCTAATCTTTATCAAATTGTTTTCTTCAGTTAGTTTTTGAATCTCCTTTTCCATTTGTGCAACTTTCCCAGTTAGATTTTGTGTTTCCTTTTCCATTTGACCAACTGTTCCTTTTAGGGAGTTATATTCTCCAGTTAATTTTTAACTTCCTTTTCCATTTGTTCAATTTTCCTTTTCCTTTTCAAAGAGATGTTCTCATCAGTGAATCCCTTTTTTTATAATTTTAAAGTCATTGGCCAGTTTTTCTTCTATTTCCTGTTTCAGGAGACCTGTTTGTGCATGCGAACAGTTCATGGTCCCTTCTGAAGTTTCAGATGGATGTACAGTCTCAGCACCGACCTCTTTGGTATTTGTATTTTAGTCCTTATTGCTATACAAAGATTCTATGGTTTTTTTCTGGCTTATCTGCTTTTTTTTCATTCATGATAGTGGTTGTGTGTTGTGGCTTCTGGTTCTTTCAGTTATAAGCTGAAGATCTTGGTGTTGAGCTGATGTGTGAAAAAGCTAAGATCAGGTTTTCGTTTTGTGTTTCCCAGATTAGCCCTGGGGTTAGCTTGTTAAGTGTGGGGGAGGAGTGGTCTGGTCGTGGGAGATCTCTTCAGCTGAACTGAGGTAAAGGCGTAAGAACATGGTGATTCCAGCTGCCCTATTGTCTTCCTGTGTCCCCTGGAGTGCTGAGGCACATCTAGATACTGATGCCGGTTCCCACCCCTCCTGGGTCTCCTCTCCTGGTGCTGAGGATTGCCTGGGTCCTAGTGCGAGTTTTCTCCACCCTGGGTCCTCTGTCCTTCCCGTTTGCCTCCACCACAGTAGGAGGAATCCCCCCTTATCTATTTTCCTAGCCTCAGTTGTTATGAGACTATTTGCCCCCTTGGCTGTTCCCGCTGATCCAGGATTTTTCTGCAGAAATATTTTATGGTTCTTTCATGGTCATCAAGGTGGGGAGGAGAGAGCTTTTCCTGATCACTCCACCATCCTAGCTCCTGGTAGTTCAAATATGTGATTTACAGATATGCAGGCTGAAAGTCTCGGGAGCAGCTGAGCTCATGTCTGGAGCTCAGTGGCCACCACTCCTTCACCTCTGCTGGTCTGCCACCCTCGGGTGCCGCTCCACTGATTTCACCTGCTAATCTCAGGTTTCCCGGGGCCCTTCTGCTGTCCTGTGCTGGACTCACTGAGCTGTGTGCTGTGGGCTCACCCCTGGGGAACAGACCCTTCCCGTGGACCTTCCAGTCTGTCCTGGGCTCCGAATCTGCCAAAGTCTGTCTCCCACTGAATTCCACACCTCCAAAATTTGGTCAGATTCTCCTATCAGAGGTATCTGAAGGAGTTTGTAGAAGAGCTTAGGTGAGTTGTTGCTCTCACTCTGCCATCTTGAATGACCCTCTCAGTACATCTTTATTTACAGAAATACCTTTTTTTAGATTCACATTAAATTAAAAAGAAAATAAATAAATTAAAAGTCAGATAATTTTTATTTATCTTTGTATTTCACGCCCTTTTCAAGTGTCATGTCAACTATACAGTGTATAGATAAATAAATCAATTATTCCTTGTTCTTAATAATTTATTTGAATTTTGAAACATGAGGAGGCTTCTTAAAATTTGTGTCTTTATACTGATAAGAAAACATTATCTGCAATTTCTTCTTTTCTACTTTAAATTATTTTAATTGTTTTCAGTTTTCTATGATCACTTCCATATATCTTAGATCTGTCCCCTTCCCCTCCTTTCTGCCTCCTCCACACACTTCCCAAGGCAGCCTGCAATCGCTTATATGTTCTACACATAGATTCTTAATAAGTACATTTTCACTTTAGTCATGTTGCACAGAAGAATTAAAATGAATGTGAGAAACCACAAAACAAGGGAAACATAACACAAGAGAAAATGGTCTGCTTCACTGTGTTATCCAGTTCCATAGTTATATCTTTAGAGGTGTTGTGTGTCAAAAGTCTATTGGGAACTTTTTAAGTCCTTGCATTCCAGTGAAGGGCTAAGTCTACCAGAAAAATTCCTTGCACACTGAGGCTGTTGCTCTGCACAACGTTCTCCTAGTTCTGCTCCTTTTACTCACCATCAGTTCATATAGGTCTTTTCAGACTTCTCTAAAGCCTTCCTCTTTATCATTTCTCATAACAAAATAGTATTCCATTAAATTCATATACCACAACTTGTTCAGCCATTCCCCAATCAATGGGCATGCCCTTGAATTCCAAATTTTGGTTACAATAAAGAGAGTTGCTATAAGTATTTTTGTACATGTGTGACACTTTCTCATTTTTAGGATTGCTTTGGTATACAGTCCTAGAAAAGATATTGCCTGGTAAATGGGTATGCCCATTTATGTAGCCCTTTGGGGAAAGTTCCAAATTGCTCTCCAGAATGGTTAGATCAGAACACAGTTCCACCAACAGTGATTAATGTTACAACTCTCCCACATCTCCTCCAACACTTATCATCTTCCTGTTTTGTCATGTTAGCCAATCTGATAGGTGTGATATGGTACCTCAGAGTTATTTTGATTTGTGTATCTCTAACCAAAAGTGATTTAGAGCATTGTTTCACATGACTATAGAGAGCTATAATTTCCTCCTCTGAAAACTGCCTTTTCACATTTTTAACAAGTTTTCCATTGGAGAATGACTTTTATTATTATAAGTTCTACTCAGTTCCCAATATATTTTAGAAATGAGGCCTTTATCACAGACAGTAGTGGCAAAAATTCTTTCCTGGTTTTCTGTTTCCCTCCTAATCTTAATTACATTGGGTTTGTTTGTGCAAAAATGCTGCAATTTAATATAATCAAAATTAACCATTATTCACTTCATAATATTTACTCTCTCTTTTTTTGTCAAAAATTTCTCCATTCTATGTAAATCTGAAAAATGCACTATTCTTTGATTGCCTTATTCTTTTATAGTATCTGTCTTTATGCAAAGATTATGTATCCATTTGGATTTTTTTCTTTTGTACAGAGTCTGGCATTGATCTATGCCCTGTTTCTGCCACAGTTACACAGTTTTCTCAGCAATTTTAGTCAAACAATTAATTGTGGGGAGGATCCAAGATGGTTGAGTAGAAAGTTACACATATGCTAGCTCTTAACCCACAACCCATAAAATACCTGTAAAGAACTCTCAACAAATTCTACAGCAGCAGAAGTCACAGCACAAGGGAGTGTAGGACACTTCTATCCCAGAGAGATCAGAAAAACTGATAGGAAAAGTCTGTCCTGCACCAGACTTGGAGCAGAGCCCAGCCCTGCGTTGGCCACGTGACAACGAGAGGTGCAGATATGCAGGCTTCAGCGACAGAATCTCCAGCAGCAGCTCTGATCCCTCAACCTACAGACGCAAAAGGTCAGTGACAGGGTCTTTTTGGCTGGCCAAGAGGGGAGCTTGGCCCCCTCAGGAGGCAGCAGTAGAGGGAGCAGCAGACAGGGCACCCAAACCAGGCAATAGCCCGTATTCATTGTTGAAGGTTTCATGGTAAACCCCCTGAGGGAACTGAGCCCTGTGTGGCAGCCCTGCCTCCACCTGAGCAGCTGATCTTAATCTCACACTGAATAGCAGCCCTGCCCCCTCCTAAATCCCCTGAAGCTTAGGAGCAGTTCATCTGAATCTCAGCCCCCAGTGCTGGCGTGGTGCAACAGGAGGCCAGGGGGTTGTGGAGAGGAAATTCAGAAGTCAAGTAACTGGTTAGGAAAATGTCCAAAAAAGGGAAGAAAAATAAGACCATAGAAGGTTACTTTCTTGGGGAACAGGTATCTCCTCCCATCCTTTCGGTTGAGGAGGAGCAAGGCATACTGTCAGAGGAACTCAAGGCCTCTGCCTCCAAAGGGAACTTAAACTAGGCTCAGGCAATAGAGGACCTTAAAAAACAAGTTTGCATCTTACTAAAGGAGAACCAAAAAAATGCTGAGGAAAATGATAGCTTTAAAAAGAGGCTAACTCAACTGGAAAAAGAGGTCCAAAAGGCCAACGAGGTGAAGGAGGTTTTAAAAAGCAGAATTACCCAAATGGAGGACAAGGTTCAAAAGATCACTGAACCAAATAATTTGTTGAAAGAGAGAATTGAGTTCAGGGAAATGGATGACTTTCAGTTAAACTATCAGTTAGCAAACAAAAGCAAAAGTTTGAATAAATAGAAGAAAATGTGAAATATCTCATTGGATGTATAACTGACCTGAAAAATAGATCAAGAAGAAACTATTTAAAAATTATGGGACTACCTGAAAGCCACGATAAAAAAAATAGCCTAGACATTATCTTCCATGAAATTATCAAGGAAAACTGACCTGATGTTATAGAATAAGAGGGCAAAATAAACATTGAAAGAATTCACTGAACACCTCCTGAACAAAACTGGAACAGAGAAACTCCTCTGAATGTTGTGGCCAAATTTCAGAGTTCCCAGATCAAGAAGGAAATACTGCAGGCAGCTATAAACAAACAATTTGAGTACTGTGGAAATACAATCAGGATAACTCAGGATCTGGCAGCTTGAACATTAAGGGATCGAAGGGCTTGGAATGGGATATATTAGAGGTCAAAGGAACTGGGATTGAAACCAAGAATAACCTACCCAGCAAATCTGAGTATAATACTTCAAGGGAAAAAAATGGCCATTCAATGATATAGACGACTTTCAATTATTCATGTTGGGGAAAAGGCCAGACCTGTATATAAAAATTTGACTTCCCAATACAAGAATCAAGAGAAAAATGAAAAGGTAAATAGGAAAGAAAAATCATAAAAGACTCTCTAAAGCTGAACTGTTTCCATTACTAAATGGAAAGAAAATATTTTTAAATCTTGAATCTTTTCTCAATACTTGGGTAGTTTGAGAGATTGTACACACACTCGCACACACACACACACACACACAGAAAGAAAGTGCAGGGTGTTATATCAGAAAAGATGATATCCACACACAAAAATAAATAAATGAATGAATGAATGAATAAATAAATGGATGGATGGATGAATGAATAAATAAATAAATCAATAATTAAACAAATGAATAAATAAATTAATTAAATAAATAAAAATTAAGGAGTGAAGAAAGAATATTCTGGGAAGAGAAAGGGAGTAATGGAACTGGTCTGGCTATAACTCATAGAAGAGAAAAGAAAAATCTTATTCAGTAGAGGAGATAAAGGAGAATAGGAGAGGGGAAAAATAAAGCTACTCTCTCCACATGCGGCTGAAGGAGAGAAGAACATGCTCACTAAATGTGATATGAAAATTTATATCACACCACTGAAAAATAAGAGAGGAAACGACAAGTGGGGTGAGAGGATTGTTAGAAGGGAGGGAAAAGGAGAGAAGGGAGTCACTAGATTTAAACACTTTTGAGAAGAGACAAGGTCAATTGTAGGGGAAAAATAAGGGGGGATAGAGCAGGACAGAAGGCAATATAATCAGTATTACACAACATGATTATTAGGGAATTCTTTTGCAAAAGAACATATTTATTCTGTACTGAATTACTTCCCTTCTCATTGGGGCTGGGGAGGGAGGGGGGAAGGAAGAGAAGTTGGAATTCAAAGTATTAGAAATCAATGATGAGAATTTTTAATTACATATAATAGGGAAATAAGAACTAAAGGGATTGGGGTATAGAAATTTATCTTGCCGTACAAGAAAAGACAGAGGATGGGGATAAAGGAAGGATGAGTTGTGATAGAAGGGAGGGTACACTGAGAGAAGGAATAATAAGAATGCAAGGTATTAGGAAGCAGGGGGAGGAGAGTGATGGGGAAAAAAATTGGACATGTTACAAAGTGAGGTAAAAGCAATTAGTATTAAAACAATTGAGTTAATTAATTACTGAAAATAAATCAATGACATTTTTAATCTGGGGAAGAGAATTTCAGTCTAAATTCCCTAGAGGAAGGTAACCTCGGGTAAAATTTGGCATCAATGGAAAAGTTAAGGTTTCAATGGTAAATTTGATTTTATGATAGCTATTTAATCAGGAACTAGAACATGTATAGAAAGGCACAAAAGCCAGTTAAGACTTGCATGAAAAGATGTTCCTCAGCCAAAGTGAAATTATAATCATATTTGAAATCTGGTTATTTGAACTTGATATTTTTAGATGCTATGGGACTAGTAAGTGACTGTTCTTCTGAGTCTAAATCCAGGTATGGTTGGCAAGAAAGGCGGTCTGAGCCTCCAAGTGGTGATGTTGGTAAGCCTGTGAGATGCTGGTATGAACTGCAAAATGTGATCTCATGGGAAGGGTTGGAGAGCGGCTGTTTAGCCTGGGCTGAGGTAGGATTCTCCTGACTCAATTTCCCCACTGACACCTGGAAGAATTTAAACCTGACTGAATGTAAGTAGACAATCTAATCCTACATGAAAGTGACATGAAGTTGGGGAGATATTGTATCCCTGCCATGTCCCTACTCTTGGTGGCAATTTCCTATAGTCAAAAGGTTTGTAAGAATAATAGCAGATCTATTGAGTTAAAGATTATTGTTAGAGAAACATTGGAGGTTAAGCCAAAAATTAAGCTATTAGGCATAGGACTTTAGAACAACAACAATAAGCTAGGGTCCTTTAATTCTTAGTAATACTGTGGAGACTATTAGGTCAAGAACTTGTGAAGTTAGCAACATTAATATTATTTGTGTCTTAGGTTGGTTAATGTTTTAAAAAAAATTTCTTTTATGATCCATACTGTAAATGATTTAAAAAGAAATATTACCTGACTCAAAGTTTGAATTGCTTTTTCTGTTATAAACTGTTAAAAATAAAAAAAATTAAAAAAAAACAATTAATTGTTATCCAAGAAACCGTTGTTGTTGGGTTCATCAAACAGTAGTTTGCTTTATTCATTTTCGTGAGTACCTAACATATTCCACATGTCTATGCTTTTATTTTTTAGTCAGTAGCAAGTTTTTTTGATGATTGCTACTGTATAATACAATTTATAATACAATTTGAGATGTGGTGGGTTAGATCTTCCATAGCCTTTCATTTCACTAGTTGCCTTGGTATTCTGTATCTTTTCTTTTTCCAGATAAATTCTGATATTATTTTTCTCTTGTTTCAGAGAATAATTATGTGGTACTTTAATTGGTATGGCGCTGAATAAGTAGAGTAATTTTGGTTGTTTCGTGATTTTTATTATATTAACACAGCCTAACCATGGGCGACTGATGCTTTTCCAGTTACTTAGATCTGACTTTATTTGTGTGAACAGTGTATTCTAATTTTCTTCATACAGCCCTTGGGTTTGTTTTGGAAGGTAGACTTCTAGATATTTTATAGAGTCTAGCGTAGCTTTAAATGGATTTCTCTTTCTATCTCTTCCTGTTGGACTTTGTTAGCAATACACAAAAATGCAGGTGATTTATCTGGATTTACTTTTCAACCTGCAACTTTGCCAAAGTTGTTTACTATTTTAAGGAGTATTTTACTTGATTCTCTGGGATTCTGTAAGTATATCATCATATTATCCGCAAAGAGGGATAACTTAGTTTCTTTTTGCCTATTCTATTTCCTTCCATTTCTTTTTCTATCCTTATTGCTATATCTAGCATTTCTAATTCCACATTGAAAAACAGTGGTGATAATGGACATACTTGTTTCACCCCTGATCTTATTGGAAATGCTTCTAGCTTGTCCCCATTGAATATAATGCTTGCTGATTGTTTTAATTAGACCCTGTTTATTGTCTTACAGAAATTTCCATTCATTTCAACTCTTTCCCATGTTTTCAATAGGAATGAATGTTGTATTTTGTCAAAAGCTTTTTCTGCCTTTTTGTGATAATCACGTGGTTCCTGTTAGTTTTGTTGTTGATATGATCTATAATGGTAATAGCTGTTCTATTATTGAACAAGCCCTGCATTCCCAGTTAAATCCAACCTGATCATAATGTGTTTATTCTCTTGATAAGTTGCTGTGTTATTTTTGTTAATATCTCATTTAAAATTTTTGCACCTACATTCATTAGAGAAATTGGTCTATAATTTCCTTTCTATATTTTGGCTCTTCCTGGGTTAGGTATCAGAAACATATTTGTATCATAAAAAGAGATTGGTAAGACTCTTTCATGAATTTTTGTAAATAGTCTATATGGAATTGCAATGAACTGTTCTTACATATTTGATAGAATTCACTTATAAATCCTTCTGGCCCTGGAGTATTTTTTCCTACGGAGTTCACTGTTGGCTTGTTCAATTTCTTTCTCTAAGATGGCCTTGTTACTTTATTCAACTTCCCTTTCTTTTAATCTGGTCAAGTTTTTAATTTTAAAAATAAACATCCTCATTGAGATTGTCAAATGTATATTCATGGAGGTGAGGGAAGTAATTTCTAATTATTGTTTTAATTTCCTCCTCTTGAAGGTGATTTCACCTTTTTCATTTTTGATTTTAATAATTGGGTTTTATTCTTTATTTTTTTAAAATCAAATTGGTCAATGGTTGATGATAAGCTTTATTAATTTTTTCATGAAACTATTCTTAATTTATATATTAGTTCAATAGTTTTCTTAATTTCAATTTTATTTTTATCTCCTTTGGTTTTCAGCATTTCTAATTTGGTCATTTGTTGGGGATTTTCAATTTGGTTTTTTTTTTTTTCAAACTTTTTCAGTAGCATGCCTCATTAATTGATCTACTCTTCCTCTGTTATTCACATGATTTGGTTGGTTATCTCATTATTGTCCTTCTTTTGAATGAATTTATTCATTGTTTCTATGCTTTGTTTTTTAACTCACTCATTATTTAGGATTAGATTATTTGGCTTTTAATTAATTTTGGTCTATCTTTCCATGACCTTTTATTACACATAATTTTTATTGCATTATGATCTGAGAAGTATGCATTGATTATTTCTGCCTTTCTGCACTGAATTGTGAGGTTTTAATGCCCAAGTACACAGTCAATTTTTGTATTTGTGTCATGCACCACTGGGAAAAAGGTATATTCCTTTCTATCTTTATTTAATTTTCTCCCGGGGTCTATCATCTCTATCTTATCCAGAGTTTTAACTTTAACTTCTCTCTTGCTTATTTTGAGGTTAGATTTATCAAGTTCAGAGGGGAGGAGTTTGAGCTCCCCCAGTAGTATAGTTTTGCTATCTATTTCTTCCTGCAACTCCAGTAACTTCTCCCCTAAGTATTTGAATGGTATACCATCTGGAGGATATATGTTTAGTAATGATATTGCCTCGTATCACCCAAGTGAGACAGAACTTTGTACTATCTGTGACTTTCCCTCTTACCCACTGTTTGTGCTTTTATTTTTTCCTTTCCCCTCCACAATAGAGTTTTAATTTTTGTCCAACACATCCCATAGTCCTGCCTTCCTTCTTTCACACCCCCTCCATTTAATTCTCCTTTACTGTTACTGTATCTTTCCCTTATTTTAGCCTCCCCTCCCCTTTCTTTCTCGTTTCCCCTCATAATTCCTATAGAGCTAGTTAGATTTATTTACTTAAGTTTATTTTTCCCTCCTTGAACCAAATCAGATGAAAGCACTTCTCAAAAAGTGCTCATCTCCCTCCCCTTTTTCCTTCTTTTGTAATATAATTTTATGCCTCTTCCTGGGATGGACTTTGCCATTTTCTGCCTCCTCCTTTTCACATCTCCTGTTAAAATCCATTTGCACGCTTAAGTCACATTTTTATCATCATATCATTTACTTTATAGTTGCTCTCTCTATGTATGTATATTCCTTTTACATTTCATAAGACATATGCAGTTCTCCGGATTATCAATCATTATCTTCCCTTACAGGGATCTAAACACTATGCCCATATTGAGTAACAAGTTTTTCTTTTTTCTGTTTTTTCCATTGTTTACCTTTTTATGTCTGTCGTGAGACCTGTGTATGAAGATCAGATATTCTACTGAGCTCTGGCTTTTTTATCAGGAAGGTCTGGAAAAACCTTATTTCATTGATTGTCCATCTCCTTGCCTGCAATAGTATGCTCAACTTTTCTGGGTAATTGATCCTTGATTGTAGTCCCAGCTCCTTTGCCTTAAGTTGTATTGTGTTACATTTCCTTCTATCTTTCGATGTAGAAGGTGCAATGTCCTGTAGGTTCCTGACTGTAGTTCTTCAGTATTTGAATGGTTTCTTTCTGGCTGCCTGTATTCTTTTCTCCTAGACTTGATACTTCTCGAATTTAACAACAATACTGACCTACCAGAAAGCCATGGTGAAAAAAGGCCCCGGGCAGTATCGTCCAAGAAATCATCAAGGAAAGCTACCCAGTAGTCCAAATCCAGAGGGGAAAATAGTCATTGAAAGAATTCGCCATTCACATTTCTGAAAAGGATCCCAAACTATCATAGGCTTTTAAAATCCATTTGTTTCTAGCTACATTTTATAAGTGCAATTGGCTATCATTTCACATGTCAGTATTTTGTGCATCAAACATTATTAATCTGTAGAGCATATACTATATTACATATGTGACATCTTACCTAGCAATGCATAAAAGCATAGACAGTTATAAAAATGATAATGTCAATAAAATTATGTGTGCATGTGGATGTTTAGACAGATTTTACAGATGTGTGTACATAACCTAAACTGCAGAAAAAGAGAGTTATTTGAATTCAATATTCGTAACTACTGCTGGATCAGTTTGTCAAGTTTGCAAATAATTGCAGCTATAAGATTACTAAAGGGACAACTCTTACATTAGACTATTCATAAGACATTCACCTTTTTATTATTTCCACCAATCAAATCAATCATATACTTATTTTATATTTTTTCAATATAAAAAGTGAAATTTTGGACGTGCATTTTCCTTGTGTTATTTTATGAAAGTTAATTATCAAGAAAAATGCTATTTTTATTAAAATTCAGTAAAATAAGATTCAATTCAAATACCAGGAAATAAATCAGGTCCCTTGATCAAGCGTCTTTTTTTTCCCATTCTCATTCTTGTTCTTGTTATAGGTCTCGTCCTCCACTTTCACCTACTTTTTCATCTCCTGTTTCTCTTTTTCTCTTCAGAGAAAGTTCACTATGGAATTCAAAATAAACTATTCTAATCTCGGTTCAATGAACTTACTAATCATTATTTTTTTCTTAACGTGATAGATTTTTCATTTAAGATACTTTTTCAATATTTTGGTTGCTTATATTACACACATACAAACACACACACATTCATCTCTTTCTAATTGTTTCTAAGGAAAAAAAATATATGCATACATATGTTTATACTATTCTAAGGAAATATTCAACTATATCTGAATATATATTTCTCCTTAACATATATACGCATATATGTGTGTTATTAGTGTATATATGTACTTATTCTATATACATTTATGTTTGTGTATTCACATATACATATACACACATATAGATTATATATAAATATAAACACAGATATATAAACACACAGATAGATAAATGACAGAAAAAATTATGCACATATATATGTATGTGAATTCATCTATATATGCCTATATATATTTTTATCTATCTATATCTTTATGTTTATATATATATATATATATACACATATATATATATATTTGTGCATCTTTGGCTATCTATATACGAGAGTGAAAAATAGTTAAATGATTTTTAAAAGACCTAATTCAATTCTGAGTTTCTTAAAGTAATATTTCAAACAACGTATTATATTGCAGTCAATATAATTTAATTTTTTGAAAAATATTGTTTAATTTTTCAAATTGCAGGTAAAGATAGCTTTCAACGTTCATTTTATAAGATTTGAGTCTCAAATATTTTCCCTCATTTCCTTCCCTTCCCAAGACGTCCAACAATTTGATATAGGTTATTCATATGCTATTATGGAAACATTTTCACATTAGTTATGTGAAATAAGAATCAGAATAAAAGGGAAAACAAAAACAAAAAAAAAGTGAAATTTATTTGTTCAAATCTGCGTTCAGGCTCCATAATTCTTTTTCTGGATATATATAACATTTTCCATTATCAGTTTTTTGAAATTGTTTTAGATCAAAATATTGCTGAGAAATGCTGTGTCAATTATGACTGAACATTACATAGTGCTATTGTTCCTGTGCAATATTCTCTTGGTTCTGCTCACATCACTCAGCATCATTCCAAGTGAGTTTTTCCATGTTTTTCCGAAGTTAACCATCTCATTTTTTGTATGACAATAATATCTATTACATTCAAATACCATATTTTTTCTTCAGTTATTCCCCAAATGACAGACATTGCCTTAAAGTTCAATTCTTTGCCAACACAAAAAGATTGCATATTTTTGTACATGTACGTCCTTTTCCCTTTCTATCATGTCACTGGGATACAGACCTAATAGTGGTATTGTTGGATCATAGGGTATGCACAATTTGATTGCCCTTCAAGCATGGTTCCAAATAGCTCTTCAGAATGGTTAGATCAATTCATAATTCCACAAAAATATGTTAGTATCCCAATTTTCTCACACCTACTCGAACATTTATCATTTTTCTTTTATGTCATCTTATCCAATCTGATTGATGTGAGGTGGTATCCAGAGTAATTTTCATTTAAATTTCTAATCAATAGTGATTTAGAGCATTTTTTCATATGGCTATAGAATCTTATTTCCTTCAACCCAAGGAATAGCCCTATCTTTTAACCATTTATCAGTTGGAGAATGACTTCTATTCTTACGCATTTGACTCAGTTCTCTATATATTTGAGAAATGAAGACTTAATCAGGAACAATGACTTTAAAAACTATTTCCTACTTTTCTACATTTCTTCTAATTTTGGTTGTGTTGGCTGACTTTGTGAAAAAAAAGGCAACTTTTAATTCCATGTAATCCAAATCATCCATTTTGCATTTCATAATCTCCTCTGTCTCTAGTTTGGTCTTAAATTTTTCCCTTCTCTAGTGATCCAATAGGTCGACTATTCCTTGTTCTCCTAATTTCTTATGGTAGCACACTTCATTTCTAAATTGTGTACCCATTTTGACTTCATCTTCATATACAGAGCAAGATGCTGATCTATGCCAAGTTTCTGTCACACTATTTTCCAGGTTTCCTAATAGTTTTTGTCAAATGGTGATGTGACAGAACCTGGAGTGTTTGCGTTTATGAAACAGTAGGTTACTAAAGTAATTTGCTACTGTGTCTTGAGTGTCTAATATGTTCCACTGATCCATCACTCTAACTCTTCGCCATGGCTAAGTAGTTTTCATGATTTTTCAGTCATTTTTTATGCTTCCTTTTACAAGATATTAAATCTTTTTGCATAATTCTCCAGGAGAACTCCCACTTCCTCTCTGTATTTTTCTTATAACTTTCTTATTTGATTTTTAAATTGTTTTTGAGGTCTTCAAAGAGGACTTTTTGGGCTTGAGATCAATTCATATTTCTCTTAGAGACTTCATATAGTCATTTTTATGCTGTTGTCCTCTTCTGTTGTTGTGTGTTGATCTCCTTGCCACCACAGTAACTTTGTATAATTAAACCTTTTATTTTCTGCTCATTTTTTAAAAAGTTGAGCTCTCCTTCTGGGGTGCAAGGGGGCACTCTCTCAAGCTTCTTGCACTGAGTGGTTGATCCTTGGTCACTGGCTTTCTGCACTGGGATGTTTGGGGCTTGTGGCTTACCCACTGCACTGGGGCCATACACAATAATGGTGCCTGTCATGACTGTGGTTCCAGGGCTGGCAATTTGCCTGATGAACCGAGGCCCGGAGCCTCAAAGCCAGTCTGCTGTGCTACTGATCTGCTAAACCTGAAGTACAGGGCCATGGTTTCAGATCTGTGATGTGGCTAACAGGCTCTTGCTGGCTTTTTAGTACACCACTTTGGCTTAATTGCTCTCCCATTTTACCCAAGTGAGACGTCCTTTCCTGAAATTCTTCTAAGTTATACTGGGCTAGAAAACAATTTTACTCAGATTTTTTGTGGATTGTGTCACTTCAGAATTCTTCTACAGAAATTATTTAATGTTTGTTTGTTTTTTTCCCTGAGAGTCACTGGGTACAGCTGAAACAATTTCCTGACTTCTTTCTGCCATCTTGGCTCTGCCCTAAAGTCAGTATTCTCATACAGGTATAACCAGCCCTTCAAATATTACTATTCCTATTACAACTACTATGACTAGCTGATTTCATTTATCTCAATTTCCTTAACTCTAATGGGTTTCAGTGCACGGAATTGTCTAGGTTAGTTTGATATCTCAGGTTAAATTAGAGTGGTATGATTCATTTATAGAGTGAATGTTTAACAAAACTAAGATTTATTTAGCAATAGAATGGGATATTAGTGACCATATTTTCTGAGCATGCTGAGCTGATTTGGCGGAATACAATACTCCTACACCTCTTGAGCATAGTGATCCACCAGGCACTTAATGAGTACTTAATGAAGAACCTGTATGTTAGACCCTTAAGGCAAAACAAAAAAAAATCAAATAAAAAGTTGCTATCCATGCCAGGAACTTAATACTACAGTATAATGTTAAGGATTATTTAGCCTGAAATACATAGATGAGGACTTCAGCAAAACCACAAGTCTTCTAGAGGACATCACGTCTCCACTGAATCTTCAGTAACAAAAGATTGTACATGCATATATATGCATGCACATTTTTTTATGTTCATATTCATGTAAATGTAACATAAAGAAGTAATTCACTACCCAAAATTGTTGTTACATTTTTATTTTTTCCAGATCTACGGAACCCATGCAGGTGATGAGGTCATGATTAAAGAACAGCAAAGAAAGTGTTTCCCTTGCCTCACAGATGTTCATTTAGTAGAACTGTGATATTGCACAATTAGAATTAAACAGAATAACCACTGTCAAGAATAGCACTGACTTCTTTATGATATTATCACTCAACCAGCATGCAATAAAACAAGCTTCAAAAAGTGTAAAGTACAAATTATAATATATATATATATACACACACACATACATATGACTTTTATATCTCACAATTGAATATGCTGGCAAACGATAGTTAAAAATAAACAAGGAAACACTATTATAGTTCTGATGAGCCAAATAGGTATCAGATTTTTATTAAATGCTCAAAAGTCAAAGTGTTCTTTCTTCTATTTTCTTTTGCTCCCCAAAAGGTGAAAAGCTCTGCTTTTAGCAGGCAGTGGTAATTGATGTGGTCCTACTGAACACAGACACAAGCTTCCAAAAAGCTTTCTCTGTGAAATTTAGTTGCCTATTCATCATTCTTTTGAGACTATGGATTTACTTTCTTTAAGACACTCCCCTGATATTTTTAATGCATTATATCTGTCTAAAAACATGTTTATAAGATCAGCCACTTCTCTTAGATTTAGTGCTCTTTTGGATTAGTTCACAACTCATAAAAATAATTTTTGTGGTAAAAAATTACACTAGCTTGAGCACAAAGAGTTTTTAATACATAAATTTGTGTTGTGTTGTACCTTCTCTTAGGTGTTCTATTTTTCTCAGAAATAGCTCTTAGTAATCCACACTCAACACTCAGAAATTGAGGAGAAAAGCATCGGCAGTGGCCTGTAACCTATGGATCTTTATTTCTATTACCTGAACACTAAGAGTTTAAAACTGTTTTAATTTATTTCTTCCTTTCATTGTTGCTTTAGTTCAGCATTGAGTTTATAAATATTTCCGTTTTTCTCTTAGGCTATGAGAATGTACTGAAATAATAAACATCTAAACAAACATGGAAGCAGCAAAAAGAGAAAGATCTCACTGGAAAGAACTCTAATTTTTGAATAATAGGACTTGGGTTTCAATTCTGTCTTTTCTACTTCTTTCATTTGTGACCTTGGTCATATTACTTTGCTACTGTAGGCATATTACTTTATAACGTACACATTGTATTAGAGTACATTGTACTAAAGTACTGCCTTGTATAAGGACAGATGGCCATTCATTTGTTGCCTTGGAACTGGTACTTTAATTGTATTTTTGTATGTCAGAGGTTCCTGCATTTTCCCAAAAGGAATGGAGAATTGAGCTAGCTTTTGTTAAGGAGATATATCTATAAAATTTAAAAACAGTCCTCCAGAATTTTCTCTGTGTTTGAGCAATGGGACCTGTACACCAAGAAGCAAAAGATCATGTCTTTAAAAGCAACCCAGTTCTTTTATTTTCCCATATATTTTAGCAACCCGGATCACTGGCACCTCTATCCAAGCCAACCAGCTCACCTAGATCACCTAATTAACTTACTTGACAATCCTTTCTGTGTCTCACACCAGGCTTCTGGCATATATTGACCAATCCTTAATGCTATCTAGATCACTTGATTAGTCTATTAGATGTTCCTTTCAGTGTGGTATTTGGTCCACCTTAGACTACTTATCATTCCTTAATCTCATCCAGACACTTTTAATTGTCTTTTTTGTATATAAGTTTCAGTTTCACCCTAATTAAGTTGTAGGGTCATTAAGACCCTTGCCTGCTACTACTGCATTACATTTACCCTGTCACTTGACTGGAAGAAGGTTTGAGCGCATGAATCCATTCCAGGATGATGCCACCCTATACTCTGATAGTTTGGAATTGTCAGCAATCCCAAACTGCATCACTCCTAGGGGAAGCCTGCTCAAAATACACAAACACTTTTAAATATGATTGCTCTTCTCATTCAATAGGTTTCTTTGCTAATGCAAACATGACACTTGGGCTGTTGGCCTCCCTCCTATGCAAATCTTTTAACTGTCTAAATGCTTGAAGAGCCTTATTTCCAGAAGTAAGTAATTCCCATTCTCAAAACCGATAACCACTCTGCTCTAGTCTGTTACCTAAACATATATATATATATATATATATATATATATATATATATATATATATATATATATATATATATATATATATATATATATATATATATACATATATAATATAATATATATGTATGTATGAAAATATATGACCACATACTGATGAATTACAAATATGACACTGAAGTCTTAACTGGTGATTTCTGTCACTTTATTAAGTGATGAATCCAGGAGAACAGAGATTTGTATAATGGATAGATACTCAGTTTTTTTAGGAAGAACATACATTGTCATTTATTTGCAGAATGCTATTACTTTGTTTTTATATAGAGTATCCTGTCAGATTTTGGCAGCTGCTGCAGGCCAAAGAAAAATTCAGACTCATGTATTTCATTAAGAAGTTTCCCAAATTCAAACATTATATAAGATAAAGTGCCCACATTCTTACTTTGAAATGACATCAGGGGCCCCATCATTCTTCCAGATACTAATATTTGACCTCTTCAAACATTTTCAGGAAGTATTTGAACCTAGTACCTCCTTTTCCACAGTTTCTGTGCCAATGATAACAAAATATAATACATCGAGTGATAGAGTAACGAAAGTAATTCATTCTTATATCACTTTCTCAACAAAGAAGTTTAGACTAACTAGAGGCTCTATTGTAATATAGGAACTAGATAATTTGCTATCAGGTATTGTATATGGAGTAAAGGTTACTACATTGGTACATTTTTAATATGTACAATTCTTTTTTTTAAATTTAATTTTTTTCAGTGTTCCACAATCACTACCATAAAACGTAGATTTTTACTCCCCCACACACCTACCTTCCACCCCTGCTCCCTCCCCAACATGGTATACAATTCGATATAGGATCTACATATACTTTCTTATTGAATATGTTTTCACTATAGTCATACTATGTAGAAAAACTAAAATAAATGGAAGAAATCACATAACAAATCAAAACTTGATGCACAAAAAAAAAAACACACACACACACACACACAAACATGATCTCCTACATTCCACGAATGACTTCCATATTTCTTTTTCTGAGTGTGGAAGGCATTTTGTCTTAGAAAACCACCATTGGGATTTTTTTAAAATAACTTCTTGCGTTATTACGAAATTCCAAGTCTCCCAGAAAAA
Organism: Notamacropus eugenii; assembly: GCF_028372415.1. Lineage (NCBI taxonomy): Eukaryota > Metazoa > Chordata > Mammalia > Diprotodontia > Macropodidae > Notamacropus > Notamacropus eugenii. The sequence continues at coordinate 245,469,794 of NC_092877.1, forward strand.
AACTCTCCCACACTGAGGTGGTTGCTGTGCACAAAGTTCTACTGGTTCTGCTCCTTTCACTCAGCATCAGATCATATAAGTCCTTCCAGGCCTCCCTGTAGTCTTCGTGTTCATCATTTCTTATGGTACATTAGTACTCCATTACATTTATATACCATAATTTATTCAGCCATTCCCCATTTGATGGGCATCCCCTTGATTTCCAGTTTTTGGCAACTACAAAGAGTGCTGCTACAAATATTTTTGTACATGTAGGACCCTTTCCCATTTTTATGATCGCTTTGGGATACACTCCTAGTAACTATATTGCTGGGTCAAAGGGTATGCACATTTTTGTAGCTCTTTGGGCATAGTTCCAAATTGCTCTCCAGAATGGTTGGATGAGCTCACAGCTCCACCAACAATGAATTAGTATTCCACTTCTGCCATATTCTCTCCAACATTTATCATTTTCCTGTTCTGTCCTGTTTGCCAATCTGATAGTTGTGATGTGGTACCTCAGAGTTGTTTTTATTTGCATCTGTCTAATCAAAAGTGATTTAGAGCATTTTTTTTCATATGATTATAGATATCTGTAATTTCTTCCTCTGGAAATTGCCTGTTCATATTCTTTGACCATTTATCAGTTGGGGAATGGATATGTACAATTCTTAATATTTCCCATCGATGGAATGGATCTTGAAGCAGTGACACCTTTCTAATCCCATTCCAAGTGACAATTACCTGACAGCATTATTGAGTGCTTTGAAATCTCACAGCACTATATAAATGCTATCCTTTGTTTATTATTATTTTTATCATTTTATTGTGATAAAAGTTTGCCCTCAAGATGGCACCCAATTTTTCCTATGAAGATCTTTTTGTTCAGTCACGATTTACTGTTCGTGACCCCATGAACTATATTGTTCACTGAGTTTTCTTGGCAACGATACAAGAATGATTTGCCATTTCCTTCTGTAGTGGATGAAAGCAAATAGAAATTAATTCATTGCTTCGGGCACAAAGCTAGTAAGTATCTGAAGCAAGATTTGAACTCAGATTTTCCTTTCTGTAGGACTTATCCAGCTGCTTCCAGACAAGGCCATGGCCCAAATCCATGCCTCAGTTTTGGATTCCTAGTTAGGAGATTAAATATGAGGAATTGAGGAATAATTAACAGGAGGGCTTTATAACAAGCAGTTCTGAATACAATTTTTAGTTGAAGTTCATCATTGGAATGTGAAATATAAAAAAGAGGCTACGTGGGATGATTTTGTTGGATCTGACATCTCAGTGCCATATTAATCTTATTGGCACTGAAATAGATTGGCATAGATGATAATAATATTAATATCACTCCTAGGTTGTATGGGATCAATAATACGTCCATTCCTTGTAATGAAGCTTTGGATGTATAGGGTATAGTAAGGGAGGAAGACATCCTTGATGTAAGGGCATGTTGAGAACTTTTGAGGGCTACTTATTCAATTTTAGTGGTCAACTGGTCACCAAATTCCCGCCTCCAAGAAGCTGTAGAATGTACAAGTGTTCACACTCGTAAAACTTGGTAGATAGGTTAAATCAGGTTGAAGTTAACCAACAGGCCTTAAGCACATCAGTGAGTCAGGGCAATGTGTATCCCAAGCATGTGAAAATTTCCTGTAGTGGAATGGGTGATTGGGAATAATTTGTTTCAATGACTATGAAGGTGGTTAAAGCCAGTGCTGTGGTGCATTTAGAGCTTTATCAGAATCAAAGACACCAAAGTTATCCTGCATTTCAGGTGATCCCCATTCATCCTGACTTTTGTCTTGATCCTGGTATTTGATGGTCCTAGAATACAGAAAGGCTGAAAATTTTGTTTAATTCTAACTCTCTTAAACCGAATTCACATGTAAGTTAAGATATCACCTTGTGATGTTTTGCTTCTCTTTAAAAACAAAGAACAGACAGCAATGATGGCTATACCTTGTAATCATATTGCATAAGGAAAATGCGAGTTTCCCTTGTAAACTCAATAGTATTTTTTAGACCTGGAGATTTAAAATCTGAGTTGTGATGAAGACAGTATTGGTCTATAAAACAGACATCATCTTAATTGCAGAAAACCTAGCTAAAGATAATGGCTGATACCTCAAATTCTAACAAAAAAATCAACAGTCCAAAATACAAACAAAAACACCCAAACAAATAAAATTTGTACAAAATGGGTGAGCTTGTCTCATGGCCTTGTGATAATGGGAATAAATGTCCATCTTTAAAAATTGATATTCACTCCCAAAAAGTTACTCAGATAACTATTTTAAGGGATTACTGAAATACCAGAGGATGACAGGATGATATTTGCCTCAATACGGGAAGCCCTATGTGTCACCACACTACAAATTCAGAAAATGTTTAAGTGTTGAAAATGACATTATACCTAGATGAATTAAATCTATAAAATGTAGCACCTGGACAGAAATAAAAAGCAGTTAATCTTAGTGACTCATTAACAACTGAAGAAAGAACAGAAGACTTCTTGTAGACAGTTCTTGCTTAGTTCTGTTTCAAGAGAAACTGGGTTTCTATAAGGCAGAGGTAGTACCACTGTGTATTATAGATATCCACCATATCCTCTAAAAATCACAGAGGCAAGAATATGGAATATTGCATGTAGAGAGTGGCTACTTATACGATTTGACTGAAATGAAGATTGTATGAAGGGAAGGGGTACGAATTAATGCTGCAAATAAAAGTGTAAGGCAGATGATAAAGAGATTTACATGCTAGGTTATAGGTTTTATATTTTTTCCAGATAGAATAAAAAGCTGATAAAAGTTTTTGAGAGAGTGGGACACGTGGGTCTTGCTCAGATTCAAGAAGATGGAAGGAAAAGGAAGGAACACATGTAGGAGGGTCATAATGAAAGGTTATTGCCTGGATATATAAATGTACGCATACATTGCATGTAATAGAAAGCTGGCCTTAAGGTCAATAAACCCTAAGTTCTAGTCCCACCTTTGAATGATAATGACTATGTGACTATGGGCAAGACATTAATATCTCAGTGTTTTTAGTCAACTCTCTAAGATTAATTGTAGAAACAAGGGAAATCAATTTACTAATAAAATTAAATATCTAGCCTCTATCTATGTGTATGTGTATATGTGCACATGCATTGAGCAACTTATTTAAAATTTGTTCTCATTTTCTTTCTGTAATATTAGGGACTTCACAAGATGGGTTCTGAAGTTCTATCTTGTGTAATCTATGACCCCATAGTAGTATGATCTGCATTTGTACATACATGTATATGTATGCACACAAAAGGAAATAGATCTAATCTGTGATTGATTTTATATATATATATATATATGTGTGTGTATATATATGTGTGTACATATGTGTGTGTACATATATGTGTATATATATATACATATATATGTATACCTATACACACACATATCCAATCAAAATCTGTTCTTACTATTGTATTTCTACTAGCCTTTTCAAATCTAATTATCTGATTTTTTAAAAATCAAGGCAAATGTTTATCTTGATCAGGACTGCAATTTTTTTTTTAAAGTTCCTAATGATTTCATTTTCTTGTAAAATTTAATCAGGAACCAAGCCTCATCTATCACTTTTGTAAGTTAATTCAGCTATCCAAAACATAAGTCACAAGATTTTCAAATTATTGCTATTGTTATTTATAAGGTTTTGATGATAATTAATGATCTACTGATTTATTGTTTTTCTTTCAGTAGCAAATGTAAAAAGAATGTTGATTCATGTATTGGTACGAATTTTGTTTTTTCTGTAGATGATATTTGTAGTTCTGACTTTATCCACATGTAAATCCATAAATAGTTCTTGATTTCATGGATTTGTATGTTCCCTGTTATGTCACAGTCTTGTCCATGCTTGTCTGTCGTCTCACATAAATTTTCAAAAGAAGGTCTACTCAGTATATTTTAGGCATTTCTTCCCTTTAAAAACAACAACAGCAACAACAAAACAGCTGACATTTTTAGTCCACCAGGAGAGTCCTTTAATTATCTACTTTTCAGTCCTTTTTCTGGGCGTGGGACTAGTCCATTTCTCTTACTATTTCATAGTTTTTCATAATTATGGAAAGGTCAGCATGTTGTTAGCAGTTCACATTCATCAGGCACTGCTCTGTTGCCTTTCGTGTATAATTCATTTTTAATTCTTCATACAGCTTTATTATTTTAATGTCTTATGGCAACAGTGTTAAAGGATTGACTTTTAAAAATAAAAGCCTTTCTTCTCACGTGAAATTGTTAACTTTGAAATTTCCAGAAAGCAAGTCGTGGCCAGCTAGGTGGACTAGTAAGTAGAACACCTGCATGGAGTCAGGAAGACTCATCTTTCGGAGTTCAAATCTGACCATACTAGCTGTGTGATATTGCGCAAGTCGTTCAACTCTGTTTTCCTCATTTTCCTAATTTATAAAATGGTCTAGAGAAGGGCATTACTAAGTACTCAATCATCTTTGCCAAGAAAATCCCAAACGGGGTCACAGAGTTTGATGCAAGTGAACAACAGATCCAACTAATTCTTTTCTCTTCAGCTATACATAATATTGTTTAAAAGATATGAGTACAATTGAAACAACACAACCCTGAATTATTTACATAAGTCAAATGACAGCCAAAAATGGAAAATAACAGAAATCGAACTGGAAAATGTCTAAAATGATTTTATTCAAAATTGTAAACGATATAAATTACTTGCCATGAGGGAAGTGTGAAATAGTTTAATTTCCAAGTATCTGATTTGCCAAAAAAAAAAATGCAAAAGGAAAACCAAGTAATTATAGAAATGTGTATAGTCTTAGCATAATAATTATCAAAACTGCAACATTTAAAGGAAAGAGAAACATTGAAGGGCAAATATTAAGAACCTGAGGTATGATTTATTAAGGACCATTGATTTTATAGGGGAAATTTGAGGAAGTGTTTCTATGTAAATGAAAAGTGTGAAAGAGGTTTTCATTTATACCATTTCAAAGGTTGATATAGAAGGTTTGTGATAAAGAAAAATTCTGGGGCAGAAGACAAAATTAATATGTACAAGGCTTATTTCCTGAACCGTGGCATCTAAAAGAAATCATCAGGAAGAACGACTAACTCAATACCACTAGAAGTTTCCTCAATATTGGGAGAATAGATTACTTTAGGCAACATCTTCAATGGCACCTATTATCATGTGCTATGAAAAAAGTAAATATGGAGTTCCTTTCAGACTAACTTGTGTGAGAAAGATAAGCTTCTCAAGAGTGTTTTTTCCTTTTATCACCTCCCTTTTGAGAAAGAAAAAAAAAGAAAAAATCTCCAGGGCTTTGTAGCTTTTCATATTCAGTTAAGTTATATTTGTTTATTGATTTTATAACAGTGAACTTCATTTGCATTAGAGAACTAAATATCTTGGTAAGGGAAAAATTAGGGTGATCTGAGTAGTCCAGGAATACCTAGTCTGATAAGTTTTGAAGTTCTCTGGTTTGAAGAAAGGAACATTCACATTTAAGAAGTAAAATTTTCTTTTTCTAAAAAAAAAAATTTATTTTTAGTTTTGAACATTCATTTCCACAAAATTTTGAGTTCCAAATTTTCTCCCCATGTCTCCCTTTCCCCCACTCCCAAACGCTGTCCATTCTGAATGCCCTTTCTCCCAATCTGCCCTCCCTTTTAAAACCCCTCCCTTCCCTTATTCCCATCTTCTCTCTTTTCTTGAAGGGCAAGATAGATTTCTATACTCCATTACCTGTATTTCATATTTCTCAGTTGTATGCAAAAACATTTCTCAACACTTCTTATTAAATCATTGAGTTCCAACTTCTCTCCCTTCCTTCTTCCCCACCCATGCCCAAGGAGAAGGCTTATCCCCTTCTCCCGTACGTTCCTCTAATGTAAGATAGATATTCATACCAAATTGAGTATTCATGTTATTCCTTCTTTAAACCAAATGTGATTATGGTAAGTTTTGCTTTTTCCCTCTCACCGCCTGCCTTCTTCTCTCCATTGAAAAAGTTTTTCCTTTGTCTTTTATGAGAGATAATTTGTCCTATTCCATTTCTCCCTTTGTCCTTCCAACACATTCCTCTCTCACCCCTTAATTTTATTTTTTAGATATGATCACTGCTTATTAAACTCATCTTGTGCTCTCTGTCTACACACACACACACACACACACACACACACATATATGATACATATATATACACACACATGTATATATATATATATATATACATATATATATATATATATATATATATATATCATATATATCATTTTTCAGTTACCAGGATATTTAATTCTCTAAAGCAAATGTGTATGTGTGTGTCTATAATCCAACTACCCAAATATTGAGAAAAGCTTCAAGAGTTGCAAGTATTATCTTTCCATGTAGGAATGTAAAGAATTCAAACTTTAGCATGTCCCTTACAATTTCTCTTTATTATTTACCTTTTCATGCCTCTCTTGATTCTCTGTTTGAAAGTCACAATTTATATTCAGCTCTGTTGTTTTCATCAAAATGCTTAAAAATCCTCTATTTCATTGAATGACCATTTTTTCCCTTGAAATACCATACTCAGTTTTTCTGGGTAGGTGATTCTTGGTTTTAATCCTAGCTCCTTTGACTTCTGGAATATCATGTTCCAAACTCTTCAGTTCTTTAATGTAGAAGCTCTTAGATCTTGTATTATCCTGAATGTATTTCCACAATACTTGAATATTTCTAGTATGACCTGGGAACTTTGGAATTTGGCTACAATATTCCTAGAAGTTTCTGTTTTTGGATCTCTTTCAGGAGGTGACAGGTGAATTCTTTCAATATTTATTTGGCCCTCTGTTTCTAGAATATTAGGGCAGTTTTCTTTGATAAGCTCATGAAAGATAATGTCTAGACTCTTTTTTTTTTTTTGATCATCATTTTCAGGTAGTCACAAAATTTTTAAATTTTCTCTCCTGGGTCTCTTTTTCAAGTCATTTGGCTTTCCAGTGAGATATTTCATATTATCTTTTCCCCCATTCTTTTGGTTTGTTTCGTAATTTCTTAGTTTCTTGTAAAGTCATTAACTTCTATCGGCTCCATTTTAATTTTTTATTAATTATTTTCTTCAGTGAGCTTTTGAATCTCCTTTTCCATTTGGCTAATTCTGCTTCTTAAAACATTCTTCTGCTCACTGGTTTTTTGACCCTCTTTTGCCATTTGAATTAGTGTAATTTTAAAGGTTCTATTTTCTTCAACATTTTTTGGGGTCTCCTTTAGCAAGTTGTTGACTCGCTTTTCATGATTGTCTTGCATTGCTCTCGTTTCTTTACCCATTTTTTCCTCCACCTCTCTTACTTGATTTTCAAAATCCTTTTAGAGCTCTTCCATGCCCTGAGACCATTGCATATTTATTTTGGTGGCTTCTTATGGTAAGCATTGTTCTTTTTTGTTGAGGGCCAGAATGAAGTGCAGTTGATAAGTTCAGGATAGACCTTCAGAGAAACTGTTCTTTGAGACTCTACTCATTATCATCTGCAATGGCACGTCTTGTCTCCCGGATGTTGTTGTCTTCTTGAGACAAACAAGAGAACTACGGAATACAAGGGATATGTAAAATAGATGCCCTCTAAGCATCTATTGTCTTTAAGACAATAAGAGTGTCCAAATAACTAGGACAGGAGACAAGTAGTATGTTACATAGACTTGCAGTTTCTGTCTATAAATACCCTGACCCTCAGATCAATAAACAGAGTTGGCTTATCTTTTCCCGCCTGCCTATGTGTCTTTCTTCGTCACCACATCACGAGCCAAGTGGGATTACAGGCCGTCCAGTACACTTTTTCATCAGAAAGAATGGAAGAAAATACCTGTTCACCAAGAAAGTAACTTTCTATACTTTCATGTTTTTCGCTTTTTTGGACATTTTTCCAACAAGTTTCTTGACTTTTCAGACGTTTGTCAAGAGGGAGATATACTCTGGGGACCTGTAAGTTCTGAGTTCCTCTAAGATTACACAATCAAGGGAGAGGAGTGTTTTCCTCTCCTGGCATGTGCTGTGGTCTGGTAGCTACCAAAGCTTCTCTGCCCAGGATATGCAAGTAGAATTCCCCTTACAGAGACTCCCCCAGCTCCATCACACCAGCCAGCTCTCCTCCTCACCGCCTGTTCGCCACTCAGGGCTGAGATCCAGATTAGCAGCTCAATTTCCCAAGGATCTTTAGACAGAGGGCTCCAAAAATAGACTCTGTTGCTGGTGCAGCCACCACCACCACTGCTGCCTGGGGTGAAGCTAGAGGAGGACCCTCCCCCCTTCTCACTCAGGTGAAAAAGCTTTCTCACTGAACTTTGAAGCTGTCTTTGGGATTTGTGCATTGAGGGGTCTGAGAATCATCACTGCTGCTGGGGATTTCAACCCAGAGTCTTTTTTTGACCAAGACTGGGCTGGGTTCCATGGGTTGTGCTCTGGGCCTGTGCAACAGACCTTTCCTATCAGCCTTCCTGGCTACATTGCACTGGAAATCTCTTTCACTCTTTCTTTTTGTGACTTCTGTTGTCTAGAGTTTTTTAGAGTAATTTTATACAGGTGTCTTATGGTCTGTGGGCGAAGAGCTAGAGTATGTGGTCTTTCTACTACGCTGTCTTGAATCCACCCTTTGAAGAGGTAAAACTTTCTAATGGCCCTTTAAAAGGTAATCATCATTTGGAAGAACTTGCAAAATCATTCAGATTTCCTTTCAAAATATAACAACAGTCTTAATATTCATTTATCAACTGTAGTGTACTTCAGATTAGGGACAAAAGAGTTTTGAGAGGAGACTGCTTGCCTACTTATAGAACTGGCAGGACCAATAAACAAGCAGTAAACAGATATGTAGATGATTCAAATATTCCTAAATGATGTATTAAAATCAAACTCTACTATCCAGAGGTGCAACTTCCTCCAGTCACATCAATCATTTTCTCTCATGAGATTCCTTACCAGTTTCTTGAATGTGTATGACCACTATCCTCTAAATATTATGAATGTATTGTTTGGAGTGAATGATCTAGTTTTAAAATTTGTGCTGTGTTTTACCATTCAGGTATTTACATTAATATTTGAGAATGCAATATATTGCTATTTCTTTAGTCTTGCTACATAAATTGTTATTTTAAGATTGAAAAGTGTCCTTGTGAGCAAGTGGCTACTTCAATATCATGTACTATTCACGTGTCTTGCATGGTAAATGACAGCTTGTACATATAGGCAACAGATGACTGAGGGAACAAGAGTAGAAGAATAATGAGAAGCACATTTCCCGTCATCTATACAATAACTAGGAACCTAAGTCAATTCAAAGATAATCATGTTTTGACAGTCTGTCTTTTGGGCCAATACTTTCCAGAGTAAAAGCATGCTATAATGAGATGTATTCTCAAGTCTGGCTAACTCACTTCAATTTCCTCTCACACTGGCAGGTGAGAGTTAAGGTTGACAACGAGTGATTGCTATATTTGTATTTTCCTAGATCCAAGTAGAAATACTGTTGAAAAGAAATATGCTTTTTTTTTAACTAATGATTATAGCTTATGAGTCCCAGTTTTCTACATACACAATTAACCATTCACAGAATAAAATTGTGTTCATCTTTCTTTGCCAAAAAAGACCATGCCATCAGAGAAATGATGACATGAGTCTCACATGACTTGGATTTGAGTGAGGGAGAGCTGTGCCTGGTCACCAGTCTCACTTTTCCTCCAGAGTTAGGGAATAAAATATACTCATTTTATATGATGTTTACACAGCCGATCACTATCTATAATGACACTTTTAAGATTTCAAAGCACATAACAGGAGTAACTATAATGTATGACATGGAGGTAATGGATATCTGTATCAGGAGATACGCCACTACACAGGACACTTGCCTAAAACCATTCATTTCTTTTGAAGTTATAGTCATAGCAATAACAGTTTTGAGAGGATAAAAACAGTCTCAAAACTGTTTTTATCAACTGATAAAAAAGAAAGCCAGATAATGCATGCTTACTCATAGTAATGGAGTAACTCAAGTGCAGAGTTCAACTTGAAGAAGGATTTTTTGATCATAATAAATCCTTCTACCTGTTCCTATTCAGATACTACATAAATGGCATAAAAATTAATTATTTCCCTTACTTTTTATGAATTTTTTATTTTTAAAACAAAAATGAGACTGTGTGAATTAATATTTCTCAAGGAAAAAAATAGCCAATTCTCTTAAATAAATTTTTGATGAAATCCCATTTTAGTGCCCTCTTTCTTGTCAAAACTAGGACCACAAGGTATGGAAACTTGTTATTTTTATTGTTTCTCATTCTATATAAAAACTGTAATGATGAAAGATACTTTCAGTTGCAATATTTGTTCTATAGTGACTCAAAATAGACTTTCTCAAATTCTGATCTCTTTTACAGTATAATCTTTCATAGTGTAATTCTCTTTTTGAGTTTTATCTAAAGCGGAAGGCTACTTTTAAAGACTGATCAAAATGTCGTGTTTCTTATGTAATTTTAAAGACAATTTTTTTCTGATTAAAGCTTTTAGTATTCAGTTGATCTTTTCCCCCTGTAAGGACTACTATAAGAGAAGTATATAAAGACAGCTAAAGGGGAGATATAATAATAAAAAAGAGTGATTAATAATTTAAAATTTGGGGCAATACAAATGAAATAGCTAACTATTTAACCTGTGCTTTTGTATTAAGTCTAATCACCTTAATCAATGAAACACTGAGTAATTCTTGGCTGTAATGTGTCATTATCTCATACTTAGCATGTAGTAACTCTTTTGCTGAACTGTGGCACTCATGGTTTTCTTGTCCTTATTAGCACCTAAATTCCACCTGACTGAATATAACTTATCTTCTTTACTAATAATATATATTCTCTCTCTTTCTTCTTCCCCATATACATATATAAGCATATATATGTAAACATATATTTTATATACATGCATTAAATTGTATACAAGTATGTACACTAAGATTTGGGGGTCATTATATTTAAATGTTAAGCATATACAGATGTACACATAACCAACAGTTTCCTAGGTGAATGATGATGTCAAAAGTGTGTATATATACATGCATATATTGTAGACACATAACTAGACATAAGTATATGTAGGTATGTATGGATATATGGATATATGCATATAAGTGTTTTATGCATGTATAAAAGACAGATCTGGATACATATGCATATTATGACATTTAAATATAAAATATGTCTCAAATGCATACTGTTTGTATATATGCATATATCATACACAAATACACATATACATACATACATACACACATACATACATGCACACATACATTACATGCACTCATACATACTGACAGAACAGGTCAGTCAGTAAATAGTAAAACTGCATATTATAATCTAGACAAGTAGTATTCTTAATTAACTTTATTTTGTTATTACTAAAGGTTTCTGTGTGATTGTCAATATTAATTGAGCCATAAAACAGAGCACAATGCATTTACCAGAGATTTTAGCAATTGCCATGCAGAATATCTAGTAAATATTTTATATAGGAGGCAAGGTTCTTTACAGATGCTGAAATATTATTTAACATTTCAAATAATGAAAAGAAAATGAATGATGAATATCTTGTCTAGAAGAATATATGCATTTTAATGGATCGTCTTTTGCAGAGGTCCGTTTATGTAAGTTTCCCATACTGAGCAATCATCCTTGAAAAAACATAGAATTCTTCTCTTTGTACTTGATCTCATCTAGCTGCTTTTATTATCATCATTTTCATTGGTGTTATTCTTACTTCCTCATACGATACCGTGGGAGCCTAGGTATTATGGTACATATATCGTAATTTACCTACTGTCAGTGACCAAAATCTTTTACTATATAAAATACTGAAAAAGTTTTCCACTTCTTCTTCTTCCAGTTCACCTTCAAATCCTCTGTAATGATTTAACTAATATTTACATATCACCATGTTGGTGAGGTATAATCTGTGAGTTAATATAGTTCACAATCATGACATATTCTCTTTTGTAATGTTTGGTAAATGAGTCAACGCTTTAAATAGGTGTGAGCTTTGACTACTATGTTTTCCATTTTAACAATGAAATCAATATTTGTAGGTCAAAGCAATAAACAATTTTTACTCTTATTGTTGTTTCTTATATCCCCTTCATCTGCTTTCACAGGTGTTTCTTTGATTTCCATTTTTCAAAAGAATGGCTTGTCTGAAAATGTCAGGATAGATCCTTTTAACCCTACACACTGCGTTTTCTCACCTTTATCTTTCCTCTGAATTTCATTTTCATTTTGAAATTGTGAGAAATGTTTAATTTGCCCAAATCAGCTAAATGATTGATTAGTGATCCCTACAAATAATTTCCTTTCTGTGTAGATATGAATGTGTTTTTTTTTTCATATTTTTGGGTGCATACATTTTATATAGATACATTTTTAAAAGTGATTTTGGATCTATTTACTTGAGATTTTGAACGAATCCTCAAGATTTTTGTCCTCTTGTTTTTGTTGTTATTATAGTTATCCTTCATTTTGTCCTCTTATGTGCATTAAATTTACTGGTGCAGCTGTAAAATTTGTTTACAGGATCTCAGAATTTCTATATTTTGGGGCAGATATAAGTATGTGAATTATACTTATTCTTAATACCATTCTCCTGTTTATCATTAATTTTTCATGTTGAGATCATAGGGATCTCTGGGGTGTTCATGGAGAACTAATACCTCTGATGTGAGGGCTTGCCAAGCCCTTTTGTGGGAAATTCCTCTACCTTTGTTGTCTACCTTTCACAAAACTCTCACCTGTAGCTCCAAAAGCTATAGCATTTGCAGGAGCCACCCCTAAGAAAAACCACTTTGACAGATGACCTAAAAGCAAGTTGAGGGTAACTAACAGGCTTCAAATTCATCAGTGAGTTAGGAGTATGTCTACTTCAATCATATAAAGACTTTCCCCAGTGGAATGGCCAGATAAGAGCAATTTGTTAAAAATCACTACTAAGGTAGGTGACACAGGATCTGTGGTTCACTTAGAACTTGGTCAGATATTGAATATGCTAAGGTCATCCACTGCATCCTGGGTCCTCACCAGTCAACATGCATTTGTCTTGACACTGGACTTGGATGGTTCTGGAAATAAACTGAAGGTGACAACTTTGTGAAACTCGGCCTCACTTAAATTGTGTAAGGCAAGACATTGGTCTTCTTCAAAAAGAAGGATGAATAGTAACATCATGTATCTCAGAAATCTTTCTTCTGCTTCTCCTCCTTCTTCCTCTTCTTCTTTTTCCTCTATCTCCTCTTCTTTTTATTCTTCTTTTTGCATTTGTGTTCATGATAAAAAAGTTATGTCAAATTGCTTTATTTATTTCTCTACAAAGAATACAAAAGTCATCATTTTCTTATATCTTCACGTTTTGTTTAAAGGAATAATACCAGTATTAATATAGTTCATTTTTTCTAATGCTATGTCTTTTTGTTGGTCAGTGGACAAAGATTTCATGTTTAGGTCAATGAGCATTACTTTGCTTTTGGTAAAACAATTGTGTTTTAGGTTTCAGATTTCACGTGATTACTTACAATAATACTCTGTTAAGGTTCCAGATCAGAGAGAATAGGATAATAAAGACCTGAGACTCATTCCGTGTTTTACAGGTTCATTGGCTCTCATATCTAAAGAATCCATCACTTTGTGACCCATGCATTGATATGTGTTGATATTTAGGTAATTATAGTTTTCTAAGTGAAGGCATAAATAGTAGATACAATCTGTCTCCTGGATTATAACCAAAGTTTTGCTTGATCTGTCTTTTTTTGTGGAGAGAGGATTTACCTAACATAATTTTGGTGCAACCAAATCACTATGTGACATCTGTGAGAAAGAACAAATCACTTACCTATAGTATTCTTTGAGATGAGATTCATTGGAGTAACTGAAAGACAGATGAGGAAGAATTGCCAATTTTAATTTTAGGTGGCAGAAAGAAGTGGAGAAGCTGGCAAAAATCTATGTGCCATGATCATAAACCACAGGTGGTGAGGGGATAAAACATGAAGAATTTGGATAGTTGGATGAGCATATTTTAAAAAAAAAATCCTTAGATTAATGTTGAAAAGGAAAGATGATTAGATACTGGTCAAGAAAAGAAAATGGCAAAGAAGAACAGTGAGCAGTGAAATTGATTGTTTTCCTGGATGATTATATATAAGGTAAAGTTATGCTAATATGAAGACTTAGAATTAGTGTAAATTCCCCTTTCTTATCATTATTGCCATGTTTAAATATGCCCAAGTTTTAAAATAGGATTAATCATTGAAGATGGAGAAAAAAGGAAATAGTATTTTTTACCAGATATGAAGAGCATTGTGCATATATGTAGGGCAGAAAAATAAAGCATCAAAGACAAATTCCTGACATAAAAATGTATAGTAACTTTGGTGAATCATTTTGATGCAGCTGTGCTTTCTTATACTATTCAGAGGCTATAGATAAGGTATAGTTGTGTATGTTGACAGAAGAGATAATTTGGTTAGACTACATTTAAATATAACATTTATATCACTTCAAGCTTTATGAAACAACTGCTTCCTTACATTGTTAGGAAGAATATAGTATGTGTATAATAGTTACTTTACACATGTGGTTTTAGAACCACAGAGAAGTGATTTAAAATTCAAGACACAGAATGTTATTCTTAACTTGTATCTAAACTAAACACCTTTTGAACTCTAAGTTCTCCACTATATACAAACACACAGACAGACCAGCAGACATGCAGACATACATACTTATCACAGTCCACTGTAAAACAAGACATTATCAACAAATTTGATTATTACTTAGTTAAACTGGATTGCTCTCTCAAATTCATGTCAGTTCCTTTGTTACAACATAGTAAAAGCTAGATTCTAGGCAAAAACATAGTAGGGTATGTTATTTTCAGATATTCTGCTCCACTTACCCCATAACTACCCCAAAACAATACTTCTCAGGTACTGAGCGTCTTCAAATTGTCAAGTCTCTCTACTGTCTTCTGTAACAAAATTTGCCTATAGGAAAAGCTGAGAAAACTCATTTACATGTTTCCAAAATAATTCATGATTATTAGATACTTTGTCCTGTTGGAGTTAGTGACAATATGATTGATAGAAAAAATATTGCATATTACTTTTTTCTGTAAGTATGACATCCCCAAGAATCTCTGAGAGGTAATTTTTTTAGCACTAGAATAATTTTTCATATTTATTTACCTTTCCACAGCATGGTAAAGACCCAGCTTCTCAAAGAGTTTGAAAATGAAGTGTAAGTTTTTGCAAGTTTTATGATTCTGTAAAAATTACAATTATGGTCTTAAGGTTAGACCAAACTTGCTTTATTAGTAACAATTTAGCTAATGACAAAGACTCTTACTGTTAGTAGGCTATTCAATTAGTGATGGCCATAGCAACCCATCAGACAAAGAAAAATGAAAAACAAAATTATCCTGGGACCTGTTTGAACCCTTATACTTTTGCATTGATGGTGGTAGACTAGTGGAAAAGTAAAATATTTTAAGAACCATGCCACTTTAGATTGTACAAAGACATTTCCTTAACCCTTGCTACTAAAAATTTGAGTCCTTGCCCAACAAAGAGAGGAGAAAGTCCTGAAGGAAACAAATTATATAACTTCCCTTGATATTATCAATATAATCAAAGCTAGCAGCCAAAAATGTTGTCACTAAATATAAAACCCATACACTCAAAGTATCATATATTTTGGAGTTGGATAATAAGTATCTAGGAAAAAAAATCTCTATTTTCTTGATGAAGGAATCATAGATCATTACTTATTGTGCCCAAGGTCATTTAGATGGTAAATAATCAAAGCAATTCCTTTGATCCCAAATTCAGTGTGCTTCCCATTCTATCAAACCTGCATCAGAGTCAAAGATAGGATCTAATGAATTGGGTTTTAAATATAATAGCTCTTTTGACAACTCTTTGAAAAATGACCTCAGAAAAAACACTTAAGGTTCATTGCATGTACTTTGTGAGTAGTGAATGAGAAATTCTATGAATAATTGATAAGAATTTCCAAATTAAATAGTGTTGTACTGTGAATCTCAGTGACTTCAAATGGTGGAATTAGATGGGGACGGTAAATATAAATAGGCAAATATGTTACAGGAACAAGGAATGGGACCACAAAGGTTTATAGACTCTACAGAAGCCTCACGCTTAACTTTCATGGATATTCTTCAAGAAAAGAATTAGGATGTGCTGGACATAGTCAGGAAAAGATAACATTACAGGAAACTAATTGCTTATAACTTTTAATGAACAAAAGACATTACTTTATTACTAATGTAGGAATCATTCAGGCAAAAGCATCTAGTTTATACTAGCTTGGTAAAACAAATGTCAAACAACATACTAAAACAAGAAGAAAAATTTAAAAAAATTGGTAGGTTGTGCAATTAAGAAAGGGAAGCTAGGTGGCACAGTTGTATGCTAATCCTAATGTTAGGAAGACTCTTCTTTCTGAGTTCAAATCTAGCATCAGAAACTGACTGACTATATGACCCTGGGCAACTCACTTAACCTTGTTTTCCTCAGCTTCTTCATCTATAAAAATACTGGTAAAAGTAAATGGCAAAGTACTCCAGTATTTTTGCCAAGAAAACCCCAAATACGATCACAAAGAATTAGGCACAATTGAAAATTAACTGAACAACAGTAACAAAATAATTTAGACAACTCCTAACTAAACAACTTAGAATGGTTATGCCAAGAAATGGAAAATGGAACAACGAAAGAATATCAACACTAATAACAATTTCACATAAATGTAACCAATGCAAATAATTTACCCCAATAAAGAGACTATTAAAAAATGCAACATGGCTCAGTGATCAAATGTAATTTACTTAGCAAATAGGGGGATGACAACCAAGTCCACAGCAATTTTGAATATTTTTTTCTTTAACGTCACAGATAGGGGTGGAGCCAAGATGGCAGCGTAGAAAGATGCACATGCACTAGCTCTTACCCCACAGCCCATAAAATAACTGCAAAGAAGAACTCTCAACAAATTCTAGAGCAGCAGAAGCTACAGAAGAACCGAGTGGAGGAGATTTCTAGCCCAGAGTGACATGAATGATGATGGAAAAAATTTGTTGCACCAGTAGCAGAGCAGAAGCAGATCCGAGCAGGCTTCATGGACAGAATCTACAGCAGCAGCACAAATCCCT